>NC_056750.1:251104068-251242197 GCF_019279795.1 Protopterus annectens | reverse complement strand
TTTCAAAGCCCAAAAAAACCCCTTGGGCCATTCTTTTTAAAATTTCCCCCCCCACTTATCTAAAATACTAGAGAAATGTATACATTCTCAGGTAACACAATTCCTAAACTCACACCATCTCCTCTCCCCCACATAACATGGCTTCTAACAACACCATAGCAGAACCACCGCTCTGCTCTCTTTCACCAATTTGATCAACCAACACAGAAATAATAACTTTGTACCTGCAATAATTCTAGACCTCTCCAAAGCATTTGACATGGTTTCACATTCCTTACTACTAGACACCTTGACACCCCTATCCTTCGCCCCTTCCTTTATAGCCTGGTTGAAAAGCTGTCAAATAGACAAAAATCTGTCCAATGGCAAAGTGTACTATTCCCCCTTACTCTCAACTACCATAGGTGTACCACAAGGCTCCATATTAGGCCCACTTCTTTTCTACATATTTACCAATAATCTCCATACCACCACACAGCATGCTTCACTTATTCAATACGCTGACGATTCAACTCTTATCTGTTCAGCTCCATCACGTGACACCCTACAACTCACCCAGGAATCCTTTAGCTCTGTGGAAAGTTGGATCACTCCGATCCAACTTATCCTAAACCCTAATGAAACCAAATTACTACTTTTCACACCCAATAAAACCATTTCCACCCCTCTGTTTTTCACTATCTCCTCCACAAATCGCACTGTTATCTCTCCCTCTGACCATACCAAACTCCTAGGCATTGAAATTGATATAAATCTACACTTCAATGTCCACATTTCACAAACTATCAAAAAAGTCCTTAAAAAATGGGAACACTATACAGGCACAGGAAATCACTCTCAAAACAAGCATGGATTACCCTAGCCCAAAACTCACCTCTCGTCTACCCTAATATATGCTGCTCCAATTCTTACTTAGCTTAGAAAACTTGACCTTGCCAGACTCGAATCATGTTATAATAAAATCGCCAAGCATGCAAACAACTCCACATTTAGAACCTACCATTGCCAGGCTCTAAGGGAACTGCAATTGCTGGAACATTCCCAGCTACTAACCTATCACCAATTAGTCACTGTCGACAATGTGGTAATACATTCAGAAAAAAAACCTGCACTAGGCCAACTTCTCACCCACTATAATACAAATTGTCCTCTCCAATCTTCCAACAAACCCCTCCTCTGTATCTCTAGGGTTAACAATACTGCAGGAAGAGCACTGTTCTCCCACCCAATAGCTAGAACCTGGAATAATCTCCCTCCTGTTCTGATTTCTGCCCCTACCTCTTCTCACTTTAAAAACTTACTTAGAACACACACAAAGAATATGTGGCTATGCCCATGTATTACATAAGTCCTCAAATTATTCCACTTATATACCTCATTTCCTAATATACCTACTGTAATATATATTACAGTCTAGGTCTTCTCCTAATGCTGACTGAATTTGTATACTTATTCTGTTATTAACCCTGTGTAACTATTTTTTTCCTGTATTTATAGGTCTTGTTATGTCTTCTGCTGTATACCGTATTTTAACATATTGTTTGAAAATTCTCTGTATACTGTACTTTAACATATTGTGTAAAATTTTACTTATTGTGGAGCTTTTCTCCCCGGGCCTCAGATGAAAATGGACACGTGTCCAGTTGAACCATCCTGGTTAACAATTGTAAAAAAAAAAAAAAATGTTCATAAGAATGTGGAAGTTAACTGACATACTCATTCTGGCAACTTTCTGAAACATGGGTACTAATATTTAAAAAGCATTTTGGCTTTGTTCCTGATTATGGTGCCTATTTTTCCATACAATGACTGTTTACACCTAGAAAGTAAAGAAGGTGTATTAAACTAAAGCAAATGCAAATCTATTTCATAAAAAATAAAACTGTGGTTATTGAACATCTTGCAGCAAGTTGCATACTGTACAAAACTGGAACAAGAGAGTATTCCAAACTAACTGCTTTCACTGGAAATTCAGTAGTATTGGAACAAAACACTATCAAAACTGCTTTGCATCGTGCACACATTTACCAGACTGCATTACTGGGATACCCCTACAAGTTAAAAGCTGCAGAAATATGAACAGCATCACCCAAACTAAAGAAAGACAGGAAACACAAAATTTGGGCCACCAAAAAGCACAGAAGAGAGTCTTCAACATTAAACCTGCTTTGCTTCTGAAATATGTGCAAGTGGATTGTATACCTAGGCAAAACTCAAGTTGGATTTTACAATCTTACAATATGAAACGATGCAACTGCTACTTGGACTTCTAAGTCAGAAGCAGACAGAAAATCAAGTATATTTTAGCTAAGAGTAATGACAGGTCCAGACAAAAATGTCTATTTTTCTCTATTCATCTGTCTAAGCACATTTATTTTGTATTTTCTTTGTGCAAGTTCATAGTTGCTTGCACATTTGACTTTACAAAGTCTATTACTTAATACTATTTATTCCTCACTAGCTCCAACATGTGCCTCAGCTGCTAATGAAACTGGGTCATCTAGGCTGTAGTCCAAGCTTTACTACTATAAACCAATGGAGCTCACAGTTTCCAACCCGTGGAAGAGACAATTATGTGCATCAAAGAAGTACTGGTGACAGCCACTGACCACAGCATTTGCCAATAAGTGGTTATTTAACAAATGACAAAAGATGACACAGTTGACAATCCATCTGCAAAGTACTTAGCAACAACACACTCTACCCTCCCTGAGCCATCTTCCTAAACTCACACACCTCCTCAAAATTGCTGATGCACATCCAGGGTGCAAAAGAGCATCTCTCACTTGCTTCTTTCATGGCAAAGAAAACTGGGAGGGAAAATAACTGTTTCATCATAAAAAGTCACGGGATATCACCATATTCACTTTGTCTATGTAGGGAACACATGCTGGACTGGATGTCCAAGTGTATGTGAAGACACCCAGGATGTAAGCATTTCTCCAAGGCTTTCAGGTCCAGCAGTACTGCTATGAGATTCAACTGGAACCTGTAAAGCTCTCTTCAAATGAGCAGACAACAGTTATTACACAGTGAAATTACCTAGGTTCTCCCTCTAGTGTATGAGGGAAGTATCAGTCATCAAGATCTGCTAATGCATTCAGCTACAGAAAGGGAAAACCCAGTAGAATATGTGTGAGGACTGTCCTACAATTCAGAGTCCAGAGCTAAAGGAAACACCAATATCAAGCATGTAAGCTTCAGGTGGTTCTGGATGATATGACACCTCAGAGTCCACTGCAATATCTACTTCCTCAAGTATGCAAATAGAACAATGAAGATTATGGCCACCATCACGACCAGAATATGCAGAAAGGTCTGGTCCTTGAACTTGCCCCACCAGGATGCTAAGGCAATGAATTCCTGTATTCCTCCTCTCTAGTGTCAGCAATGAAAGATACTGCAGTGTATTTCTAGTAGCCAAGAGGTTGATGTACTAGGACTCTAAAGCAGGAGATTTGTGGGCTTTAGAATGGTTAGCCTTAACTTTAGAACAGGTAATACCTATGGGTGCAGTCATCAATTTGAGGCAACTGCTTCTATTTGGAAAGGTAAACTTCTTTTTGTGGAAAGTGTACATAGTTTTATGTTTGCTGTGAGTTAAAAGGAGATGGGGATTTTGAAAACGTAGTTTTTCTTTTTTCTTGAGTATTTTTATTGAAGCAAAACATCTGAGATATGAAAGGAGTTCAAACAGATGAGAAGATGAAACTTCATACAAGATCAGCCCACCAAACACTGTGTGCATGTAAGCTAAAAGCTGGAAATATATAGTCAAAAGGATAATCTTATATAATGGGTGGGGGTGAACAGACTTTTCTTTTTAATCATAATGGCTGCTCTCTCAACATTAACATGCAACAAAAATGGCCTTACAGCTACAAACAAAAAGCAGAGTGTACTGAATTATATTAATAACTATAGGATGAAAATAGCAATGTTACAGGAGGCACATCTGAAAAAAAGTGGCACGTGAATTTGACAAAAATTTCAGGATAGATATTCAGTAGAACATCAGGGACAAAGGAAATGGGAAACTATCATACTGATTATGAAGTGAGGCACCAAACAGTGACAGAAGAGGGGAAAAAGGCAATAATATATTTGGGGAAGTAAGGGTTATTGGGAGAGGAGAAGAAATACAGTGTCTTGTATTTATATTACACCTAAAACTATTATGGAGCTTACGCTAATACCGAGATAAATAGTATGCTTTCAACAGGGAATATTTATGGGTGGAGACTGAAACCTGAATTTCAATAGCGGTGCTCTATCCAGGGACATAGAAGGGAATTATAACAAGAGAGTAGATTTCTGAAGAAAAATTTAAGAATATTTGGTATGGAAGGTATGAATTCAGTAGCGAGAACCCAAAGAATTTCCATACTGTTCCCCAAGATGCAATAAGTAGGAGAATGACTACATAACTGAAAGCTCGGACATCCATCCAGTAGCTATAGATCAGATCACACCGATAAAGCCCTAAGATAAAGATGCAGAGTACTGATGTACAAACAAGACTGGCATTTGACAACTGATGAGTGAAATAGAGGAACTCATGAAAAGGGGACAGAAATAATCTGAGAGTTATTAAAGAAAATATAAATTACTTCAGTAGGGATAGCTAGTAAATGGGATAAGATAAAACTGGAGTCTAAAAACAAGGTAGAAACAGAGAAGATATGGATGTCTAATATGAATTATTTAGAGGGGCTGTGGAAGGGGAATCTCACAAAACAAGAGGAGACACTGCAAAGTGCTAAAGGGAAAATTAGGGAACATATAGATAACACGCATAAGTTTAGAAAGGTTGAAGGTAAGCAAATACTTTGTTTTTGATAACTCTAGAGCACAAAAACTTTTAGCACAATGACTTGTGCAACAAAAAGTAGAAAAGGCTGTAGCCAAACTAGAGTCTATGATGACAAAATTAACCAAATATTTTTAAAGGTTTTAGAAATACAGTGGAAACTTTATGAAATTTTGTATAAAACAAAATAATGGGGAGATTAAGAAATGGCACAGACTAAAATATTTATGGAAGACTTAACTATGTCAGGTTAGAGGAAGATTAAGCTTAACAGGGAGAAGGACAAAATGCTGATGTAAAATCAATCAATAGGGAAGTCTCAAGGACAGTATTCCAATGGCAGTTGGCAAGGTTTGAGGGAGCAAAGTGATAAAGATCTGGGAGGTTTTATTTAACAGTATTTAAAAAAGGGGGTAGCAGCATCTTAGAACACAGCTGAGGTGGCTCTATTACTCAAAAAGGGTAAAGACCAATCAAATCTGGTTTCATATAGATCCACTACAATTTCTGTCTACAACAGCTAAGAGAATTAAAAAGACATCGCCAAAACTGATAGATATGGATAACTGCGATTTTGGGGAAGGGGATGCAAACATTTGACAATAATTATAAACAATGATGATCCAGTATAAAAAAATGCCACAATTGTGTTGGGTCATGATGCTTCTGATTATGTATATAGATAGTTAAGATAAACAATGAAAACAGTTTTAGTCCCTTCAGTCTTCTATACAGGTCAGGAATATTTGGTCAAACAGAGGAGAATTTGTGAATGGTAATTAATAAAGAGTTGACAAATTTGGGAGTAGGAAGGGGCAAGGATTAAAGGAAAAGTTGGTTCTCCCTGTAGAACGAGGGGGCTTAGGTGGTGTAGGGTCACCTGATTTGAAGGGGTATTTTTACAGCTATGTAAGGTAGATATACACAACTGAAACAGGAGGTTGCAAATTACAGTGGAAAGGGATAATGGTGAAATGGGGGGGGGGTGAGTGAAAGACAGACAAGGATTATGGATGCAAGCCCTTAAAAAAAGATAACCATAAAAAATATTATATTCATGAGAACTAAACTGCCACAAGAAAGGAGATTTTACCAATAGGGATGACTGCAAATAGGATTATAGAAAATAGACAACAGGGTCTGGAATTCATGAAGGAAATTAGCCAAGGAACCAAGGCATCGGAAGCAAATAACTTGGAAGAAAAAGCTAATAAGAGTGGGTAAGGCTAAGCACACATTTAGTAAGCTAATGAAATGAAGTAGAGATCTTTAGAAAAGTGAAGGAGCAAATTTCAGACAAATAAATACAATGTGTGGGAATAATGCATACAAAAGCAGGACAGGAAATGAGCAATTTATGCATTGCTAAGACATTATTCATTATTAATTATTAGGGTCATATGTAGGCATTTCAATAGGTTGATCATAGACCTTTTAAGATATATTTACACATTTTTAAAGTTATATATGTTTACATTTTTAAGTTATATATATGTTTGTACAAATATTATGTAGTAATTTTATGTTTTTAGTATATGTATTATTATTATACATACAGTGAGTGTTAGTAGTTTATTTAATGCATTTTTATATATATGTATATAAGCATTGTATCATTTGTTGCAGTGAATGAAAATGGGTTAGAAACACACAGACACACACACACACACACACACACACACACACACACACACATATATATATATATATATATATATATATATATATCACACACTACACAATAGTAACAATCGAAACTAACTGTGGTTTGTTTTCTATTACTGTATGTATACTCACGTCACCAATTAAAATGTGATGATTAAATAAAGATGTTTAAAAAAAATAAAAAGCTGGTGATGTGTTGTTGTCAGATTGTAGAGTGGTGCTACACTTTTGTTTTCTGATGGATATTTGTATGAACTGCTCCCTCTAAGTTGTCAGTAGTTGGAAGACAATACCTTGCTAAGTTGTACGTGTTGCTTATGGGCATTGTGTGTTTGGCCTCTATACATCTGGTGGGTTTCTTGGATGATTGTCAATCTTTGGAGAGAAAGTACAGGTGTGTACACTTAACATAAATGTAGATGTTTGAGTGTATTCACTGTTGCAGTCATTACATTTGTGTAATCTGCTAGCAGGTTGCCCTAAGTCGGCCTGAATAACAGTCTTGGGTCCTGCGTCGGTTGCTGTCTCCTCTTCCATGAAGTCAGGTCATCAGGGGTATAAAACATGCAGCCGACACCTTTTCTTGCCCCAGATGTCAGGCGCCCCCCAAATGGGGAGCAATATATATATATATATATATATATATATATATATATATATATATATATATATACAGCAATATATAGAAATGCACTTTTAGCAACATAAACTTTACCTTCACCTAAAAGCAAACACACCACAAAGGTTTTAGAATACAGTGAAGGAAAGGAAAGTTATAGAAAAGGGGGATGGCGGGTGGGTAACCCGGACTGCAACAGTGAATACACTCGAACATCTACATTTATGGTAAGTGTACACAACTCTACTATGTTCTTCATGTTTCACTGTTGCAGTCATTACATTTGAGTAGAATCCCAAAGCTATGGATGGAAGGATGGAACTAAATAGCATTAGGAGCGGCTATAAGGCCCTGCAGAATTGCAGTGGCAAAGCCTGCCCTGGATTTAGAGAAGAGAGGCAAATGATAATGCTTTGTGAAGGTATGAACAAAGCTCCAAGTAGCAGCTTCTAGAATGTCTTTGGTTGGAACTCCTCTATGAAAAGCTGCTGAGGTAGAGGCAGCCCTGGTGGAATGTGACCCGATTCCCTTGGGCACAGGTTTACCATGATGCAAGTAGCAAAAACAAATGCAGTGGCTTATCCACTTAGAAACAGTCTGCTTTGATATAGCCTTCCCCTCTGATCCTGAAGCAAATGCCACTAGTAGTTCCTCAGACTTTCTTAGAGATTTGGTCCTGTTTAAGTAGAATCTTAGTTGTCTGTCTACGTCCAATGAATGCAGAATCCGCTCCCCCTTATGCGGATTTGGGTAAACTGTTGGCAGGTGAATAGTTTGGTTAAGAGCCACACTGGATACCACCTTAGGCATAAAGGAAGGATTGGTCCTGAGGGACACAATGTCCAGGTATAATGTAATAAAAGGCTCCACAGCCATGAGAGCTTGTAGTTCTGAAACCCTTCTTGCTGAAGTGATTGCCAAAAGGAAAGCTGTTTTCCAAGATAAAAACTTTATATCCGCAGAAGCTGTTGGTTCAAAAGGAGGCAGGGTGAGTTTTTCCAGCACAAAATTGAGGTCCCATGCAGGAGATGGTGATCTTCTGGGACACCTTAAATTTTTGGCCCCTCTAAGATACTATTTTAGCAGAGGATGAGAAAAGATGGGAGGCTTCATGTTGTAATGAGCCGAGATGGCAGAGGCATGGATTTTTATTGAAGAAAAAAGATAGGCCCTTGTCAAGCATCTCAGTCAAATATTGTAAAATCTGAGGGATATTTGGTTTTGCTGTGTCCGTTCCTTGTACTTGGTTCCAAGCACAGAATCTCTTCCATTTATCAGCATAAGATTTTCTAGTACTAGGCCTTCTGGCTTCCAAAATGACATCCATCACAGATTTACTGAGAGGTGTTCGAATAACTACATGATCAGCCATGCTGCAAGGTTCAGAGTTTGGAGCCGAGTGTGCGGAATTTGATTTTTCTGTTGAGACAGTAGATGAGGTATTTGAGGCAAGTACCATGGAGTGAGTTGAGACATATTCCTTAAAATTGGGTACCAGTGCTGGCGAGGCCAGTCTGGAGCAATTAGGATCATTTTTGATTTTTCCTGTCTGACTTTTAGTAAGACCTTAGAGAGAAGAGGCAGAAGAGGAAAGGCATAGACAGACAGGTTTTTCCAACTGAAGGATAGAGCATCCACTTTCCATGCTTGTCTGTGATAAGTCCTTGTGCAGAATTTGTTCAGTTGATAATTTTGGGGAGAGGCAAATAGATCTATGTCTGGGATTCCCCATTTCTGTGTTACCATGCTGAAGATTCGTGGATCCAGTTTCCACTCGTGCGGATCCATAAGATTTCTGCTTAGGTCACCTGCCAGAGTATTTTGTTTTCCTGGCAGGAACTGAGCTTGAAGATGTACTTGGTAAGTCAAGGGTGTGTTCCACAATGTCATGGCTAGTCTGCAAAGGGGGTAGGAATGTGAACCCCCCTGCTTGTTTATGTACCACATAACCATGGTGTTGTCCCTCTTTATTCATAGTTGTCCTGAATGAAGTAAGTCCTTGAAGGCAGTCAGGGCATTCTGAACAGCTAGCATCTCTTTCTGGTTGATATGCAGATGCATTTGTTTTGGGCTCCATATGCCCTGAATGCATCTCCCCGCCAGGTGGGGCACCCCAAGCAAAGTCTGATGAATCTGTAGTTAGGGTTTGGGTGGCAGGGGGTAGACTGAATGACAGTCCCTTGTTTTGGTGACATGTCTCTGCCCACCAAAGAAACTCCTGTTGTATGCAGGGAATGAGAGGAATAATTGTTTCCAGACTGTGACAATGTTGAATCCATAAACTTTTTAGGTACCATTGAAGTTTCCTCATATGCAATCTTGCATATGGAATTAGTAGAATGCAAGATGCCATATACCCCAAAGCCTGCAGAATTTGTCTTACAGATAACTGGGTTTTTGTTGCCATCCATTTGAAGTATATAGTCAGTTGCCTTTGTTTGTCTGGGGTAAGGTAAGCCATCTGGGCAGTTGTATTCAAGCTTGCACCCAGGAATGTAATTTCTTGAGAGGGTACCAGTTGCGATTTCTTTTCGTTTATTGTGTACCCTAGGCATGTTAGCAGCCTTTTTACAAATGCCAGATGTTGAAGAAAAATGTCCTTGTTCTCTGCTTGAATGAGACAGTCGTCCAGATAAGGATAAAGTTGTATGCTTCTTTGTCTGCAAAATGCAATTACTGGTGCCACGCACTTTGTAAAGACCCTGAGCGCAGTATATAAGCCAAGGGCAGTGCAGAGAATTGGTAATGCATAAAATCTGCCTTAAAGCGGAGGTATCCTCTGCACAATTCCCTTATTGGGATATGCAGATATGCCTCAAGTCTAGAGTCACTAACCAATATTGGACGCCAGGCATGGTCTTTTCTGGATACCAGGAACAGTCTTGAATAAAAACCTTGTCCTTTTTCCTGTTCTGGTACTGGCTAAATAGCCCCCATATCCATGAGGGACATAACTTGTTTCTGAGCCTCTGCCCATTGATTTTGTGGCAGATATGGCCAACTGTTTGGCATTGGCAAAGTATGGAAATTAAATCTGTAACCCTGGGATACTATATTAAATACCCACTTGTCCTGGGTAATTAAATGCCAATTTTGAGCATGTAGTGCTAATTTTCCCCCCAAGGGGGTTGCCAAAAGATAAGTGCTTGGTGATGGTAGAGGGAAGTCATTGAGACTGCTTACTGTAGGGTTGTGCATTGTTTCCTCCAGATTTGGAGGTGGAGGCACCCCACTGCTTTGACCTAGAAGAACCCTGTGATTGGTATCTAGAGCCTTTTGAGCACCTGGATTTGCCTTGAGAGGCTCTGTTGGACACAGGAAAGGACCAATATTTTGTAGGCCAGTGACTACTGAATCTGGGTGGCTGCACTTGTAAGAAATCTTTTACAGTTTGCATAGATTTAGCTTTGTCTTCCATTTTCTTTAAAACCTCTTCTGGTTTATTACCAGAGTATCGTGCTGTAAAGGGGCATCCAACAATTTAGCTTTAACATGATCAGGCAGATTTTGCTCCTTGAGCCAGGCATGCCTTCTAATCACAGATCCAGTAACTGCGGCCCTGCAAGAGGACTCCAAGGAATCAAAACCACATTGCAAAATATGCTTTCCAACCTGTTCTGCTACATGCAATAATTCCTGTAATTCTTTATTTTCCACACAATCAGAAATCAACATAATTTTCTGTTTCAATAAGCCCATAACATGCTGTTGATATTTAAGCATATGAAACTGGCAGTTTAAGGCCCTAATTGCCAAGGTTGCAGAAGAATAAACTTTCTTTCCCCATCTATCCAGCGCCCTGGAATCTCTATCAAAGGGGTAGGACTTTTGGCTGTAGAGGCCTTTACACCTTTGGGACCCTGTGAGACAGTTTCAGGATCAGCAGCAGGATTTTTGAATAGAAATTTGTGGAAGTCAGGAACCCTGTAATATCTGTCTGGCTTACTAGGAACCGGAGTTGGGAATCAGGAGCCATGCTTGATTCCAAAAACACATTGTCAACAACGTCCAATACAGGAGGTATAGCCAAAGGCCTATGCTGAGAAAGAAGAGGGAAATCCCTAAGCCTCTTTTTTGATTCAGAGATATCCTGACTCTCCCAATGAAAATGTTCCCTTAAAGTAGGCAAGGTTTTTCCAAAGGAATAATCCTCAGGAGGAGATGCAGATGGGATGGATTCTTCTGCATCTGAATCCTCATAGGGTGGTATAGAAAATTCCTGATCAGAAGAAATGGAAACCTGATCCGAAGATTTATAATCAGTGTCTTGCCTAGGCCTCTTAGCAGGGGGGGTTGGGGACCCCTGATCAAGGTAATTAAGTCCTCAGCCATTTTGAGCATCCATTTTTTTTAGCCACAGGGGCCTGAGCATGTGGCTCATGCATCAGTTTTTTAGACTTAGAAGATGTTTAATATAAAAATTTTGAGGCCTGAAAACACCCTCAGAAGCCGGTGCCTGCTCAGCGGCTCCGGACCCATCCAAGGGAGAGACATCCACGGGTTCAATACTCTGAGAATCTCTCCACATGAGTCTCGGTAGAGGCCTGCGACTCAAAAGTAGTGAGTATCAGAGGCTGCGCCTCACTGAGTACCGGCGAATGGCTTAGGAGAAGCTTTGTCATCAGTTTTGGACCTCAATGGTCTGTCTGTCTTTTTCTTTGTGTTTTTTGTGAACTCCGGTAGTCACATTGCTAACCAATGACATTTCAGGGTAATTAAATCTGGATCCAAAACATTTTGAAGCAAAAATATACTGACGCTCAATAGTGCATAGGTTAAATCTAGCACAAAACCGACAGCAAGGCACGTTATGATCTGGGCCTATGCAAGGAATACAGTACAAGTGGAAATCCTTATGAGGTATTTGCTTCCCACAAGTAATGCAATTATTAACTTTTACTGACATCGGTAAGGAGCAAGAAAAAGTTTCCCCAACGGGGTACTTAGCTTTAGTTGAAGACTTCGGTTCTGATACTCAAATGCGAAAATTTCAGGAGTCGGCCAACCGGCACTTGTGAACTGCTTCTGCTTCGGGCACCACGCAGCAAGAAAGACTGAATAAAATGGCATCAGCTGCATGTTTTATACCCCTGACGACCTGACGTCATGGAAGAGGAGACAGCAACTGATGCAGGACCCAAGACTTTGTTATTCAGGCTGACTGAGGGCAAACTGCCAGCAGATTACCCAAATGTAATGACTGCAACAGTGAAACACGAATAACATGTGCTACTGTTCGTGACCTCTGGAGGATATTTGCTATTTGATGTCCACTACAGTAGTAGAGATTTTGGCAATAATGTTTTGGCATCCCGAGAAATGGACAGTGCATATTTGGTGGTGCACTGGAGGGGAGGAACAAAAGAATGCCACTGTGGCATTTTGAAACTTTTCTGTTTGAAGATTTGCACTCAGCAGACTTGGACTGGAGACTATAGATGAGATTGTTTACATACTACAGAATGCAGGTAACTTTACTTGGAACTATACTGTGCAATTAATGTTTTCTGTCACTATTTTGTTTAAACTATGCACAAGGCTTACATCCATGGTTTCAAACCTTTTTAGCTGTTTTCCTGTTTCACCATGGAAGTTATCTCCACTGGTTTGACCAACTGCAGGTGAATTATCTGTGTTGGCATCTAAGACTTTTGACACAGAGTTGTTATACTGAACATTTATCAATACTGGGACACTGCTGACCACATTATGTTCCTATCTAGATCTTCCTAGGGGCATATAGTCTTTACATAACAATACTGACTTTTGATTTTTTTTTTTCATTATTCCTTTTACAGGGGATTTCATTTTTAACCCCTGTCTCACAGAGACCGTTCACTTTTAAATTTAATTCACTTCTGCTGTTGTTTACTGCTGTTCTAGTTACTACTATATATATATATATATACACCCTTTTTGAGAACTGCTTAGTTAATTAACTACTACAAGAACTTGAACATGAGTGTCTAAATCTGCTCTAATTAAGACTTTTGTCTGAGCAAGGATTAGAGAAGACTTTTTCCATCTGGCTACCATCAGGGAATACATTCACAAGAGCACCAAAATGAAGACTGCCTCCAAGGAGTCCATGTATGGAACAGAAACAAATCAATCAGGTATGGAAACACCAGTAGACCCTTTTTCTGCAGGGCTTTGACCTCAATGGTCAACACTGTGGTGAAGACTCTGGGTAAAGGAAAGCTCATATGACAACACTGAGCGTCATCACACCTGTCCATAGCAAACCACAGCTGTCTTCTGTATGGCCCTCAAATAATGAGATACCAAAAGGTGCCCTAAAGATGCTATCTAGATGCACTTTGTGATACTTTTTCAAGCAACAGAAGCTTGGAGAACTGCCCCCAACAGCTGTATAAAAATGAGAACTGAAGAAGGATGGGCAGGGTGGTAATTCTCACAAGGTGACTTTACTAGCAACAGAAGGGTCAAGACTTTTTGATTTCTAAGAGCTCTTTCCAGACAACAAAGTGCCCTCTCACTGTTTTGGAGTTATCCAGGTCCAGAAGTGGAAAGGAGTGAAGTTTACAGGGGTATGAGAACACAAGAGATTCTCCACAGATGTGAAGCGCTATTTACTCCTTAAGAGGTTAACAAGATCTTAAGACAGCTGGCCAAACGGCACTCCACCACAAAAAACGCACATCCACAATCATGTTGATGGGCATTCTTCCTTCAAGGATAACAAATCAATCCTACACACACGTATTCTTGAGCCTGTGGCCCTAGTTAATGTATCAGAAAAGTCAAACGGTGGAATACTCATCTGCTTTGTTACGTGTAACAGAAAAAAAGTGTACTTTTTGCTCTTAAAGTGGATTTTTTTTTCAACTTAATTTTGACAGTAACAATACAGTACTTTGTTATCTTTATGATGACAGCTTCAGATTTGGGAGTGAATGGGAGTTTTTTTTTTTTTTTTTTGAGAAATAGTCAACTGGTGTTAAGCTTCAATCAAGTGAAAACAATTGATGAATGGTTGTGAAGCTATAGAAACAGTTAAGGAAAGTATCCTGGAAGCAGTAAGGCAGCAGATATGATGAAAGTTGTTTCTGGACTTTTAAATCAGACTAATTTGGGAATGATTCTACAGAGTTCATAAAAGAGAAACATGAGAACATGATGCTGCTACAGCAACATGTGCCTGACTTACAAAATAAATCAGGATTAAGTGACAATTATGGAAACTATGATGATATAATGGACTGCATTTTCCAAGAGATCACTGGGAATTGAAACAGTTTTCACACTGTAACTTATTGGCTGTTATGGATTATAGTTGACAAACTGGTTTTGGCTCAGTCTGTGGCTTGGTGCAAGAAAAAGCAGGTTTTACTGTAACTCTGGTAAACTGGTAAGAGGATAAGAGATGATGAATGACCAGAGTTTGCAGATTACCACTTCTCGTTTATCATGCAGCAACAGGCAGAGTTTTTGGCTGCCATAAAAGGTTGCCAGTGGTGTAAGTTAAAATGTAAACTGTCAATTTCAGTGGTCTTGAATGGGATTTTTTAAACTGGAATGTAAGTGTTCACTTCAGCTCAGTTGATGAAGAATATGTCACAAGGGATGCTGCAATTGATGGCGTATGTGAGCAACAAATCTGTGGTAATGGAACTGGATAAAGGTAATTGCTTCAGTACTGAGCTATAAGATGACTGTAAAAAGTATCCAAATAAGGGAAAAATGAGATTGCTGTTGTAACTACATTGGGAAATATGTTACAAGAAGAGAGAAGACTACTCAGTTACTTCAGAAAAATTATTATAATGGTGGCTAAATATACTGAAAGTGAGTCATACGGCATTACTAGATACGTAGTCCCAGAAAACATGGAGAAACCTAGACCAGATTTTCAAATATAAAAGAATGCTGTCTGGTTAAGTGACTTGCTCAGAGTGACAAGTAGGCAAATGAGAACTGACGGGAATCAACCTCTGGGCTAAAGTAACATGTTAGCTCAATCTTAATACTCTGTGGTGTATGTAGAACACAGTGAGTGTTGTGTTTTTAAGAAGCATTTCAAAGTGGGGGCATGTGCATATAAATAGACAGCACATGCAGGCAGCAGTGCCATTTTGAGTGAACAGCCAGAGTCTTAACACGTATGAGTGCAGTAGTCAGTCTGAATACATGTTTATTTAAGTTTAAGTTACTACGATTCAGTCCTGATGTGTTAGTGTGTAATAAAGCGGTTTGAACTGAACTCAACTGTCCACCTGTTTTACCCTGACTGGACGAGCGACATGGTGTTAGAAGCGGCATATCTGAATGACATGATACCAGAACTGGCAGGCCTGAATGACATGGTGTTGGAATTGGAATGTCTGAGCCAAAAAGAAGCCAGAAGTCGCTCCGTGAGGTGAGGTATAAGAATATAGAGGAATGAGTGGTCCCAACCTGCTCAAATGATTGAAAAGGTCAAAAAAAAATTTCAGGTAATTGAAACTTGCATGAATGGTTTATTTCATAAAGAAAATGATACAAAGCATTCGCAAAGCACAAAAGGCACTACTGATTAAACGAAAACCACAAAACATGTTATTGATTAAACAATGTTTGAAACCATGACATTTGATAAAGTTATTCAAAATACTTATGAGAACATTCAGAATTACTTCTGACTTGCATAATGAACATGTTAAAAATAAAATGAGCATGATAGAAGTCAAACAAGCATAACGAGTACAATAAAGGGGCAAAGTGAGCATGGAAAAGCAAAGCAACTGCATGTTTTTATAAACGACACTTTTTGATACAAGCTATTATTTTGCACTGACTAAAGTTAAGAGTTGTTCTCTATCTCAGTGTGAAAAGTGTTTGCAGTGTGTGCTTTACTATCATACTGTTATTCTGAAGAGTTTACTGTGTGCAAAGTACAGTTATTTTGCAAAGTGCAGTCATTCCGAAGTGTTGCTTACACTGTACAGAGTTATTTCACAGAATATAGCTATTTCAAAAAGTTTCTTGTGGTGTGTACAGTTCATTTGCAAAGTGCAGTCATTCTGAAGTGTTTCTTACACTGGTAAGAGTGTTTTTGCGAAGTACAGTGATTTCAAAGTGTTCATGTGCTATGTTGTGCTTCAGAGACATATTTGGCAAAGTGCAGTTATTTCACAAATTTCTGGCATAAATTTCTGATGTATATGTGTTTATGTTCATACATAATTCCCAGGGTCTTTATTACTCTGTGATGGCATGGCAGAGGCATTCCGCAGACCCGGTCTACTTGTGTTTGATTATAATATTGGAGAGTCTTTGAACAGGAATAAAATATTTTCAAACAAGTAGCATTTTCTGATAAAGATGCATGCATGAGGGCATTTGTTCTGCTTAATCTAATGGGGGTCAGAAGCCATTGAAATGGAGTGTTCATTTGTGTATGCACCAGCAGTATATGCAGGAGAAGGGGAAAATGCCACATTGTTATACAGGCTGAATCAAGGGAAGAGCCTGAGTGTTTGAAACATATATTTAGAGAAATGTGTAACCCCCAAACAAATGTTACACTGGAAAGGAGGCACTTATTCTATACAAGAGACTAAAAGCCAGGAGAAACTTTTGCAGCTTACATTACTGACTTGAGAAACAAAGCTAAAATGTGCAGATTTAGTGATTTGAAAGATGAGTTGATAAAGGCCAGGCTTGTCTATGGTGTTAATAATGCTGCAGTGAGAAAGATTTTGCTTTGAGATGGTGATGTAATGTTGAGCATTGCCATAGAGATTTGTCAAATACATGAGCTTACAGAGAGCCACACAAACTTGCTTGCAAGTGATTAGAGCATGGTTTCAGCAGCTTTCTAGAGCAATGTAGACAGCATGCAGCACATTTCTATCAGAAACAGGCCTAAGCACAAGGAAGCTGCAGCCCTGTGGATTTCTAGAGACACCCCGTACCGTCCCAGCAAGTTCTAAGACTAGCTCAGTAAAATGGACATATGCTCAGTGCAGCACAAGGGTTAGTCAGCAAAACCCATGCCATGTTTCATTGTTAACTGCTATAATCATGGTACCAATCATGAGTCTAAAAGAGAAAAGTGCTTAACATTTGGTCAGCAATGCCACAAGTGTAAAAAATGGAACCACTTTCAAAAGCTTTGTAAATCAGCAAGCCTCATTCATTTAAGAAAGGTTACCCAAGAAAAGCAATTTGATCATACAGAAAGTTGCAACTCTACTTTCTATGTAGATGGTGTGCCAGTGGTTAGTGAAAAGGTTAATGCAGTTCATTTGTTGGCAAACAACTAAGTGTTTTGTACTGTCCTGATTAACGGTAAACCCACAGAGCTCAAAGTGGACACCGGCTCAAAGTGCAATGTTATGTCAGTAGAAACATTTGCTAGAGTAAGAGCTGGTGAACAACTGAATTTGGCCAATTGTGCAAAGCTTGTTGCATATGGTGGTGAAGAGATTCAAACCAACGGCTCAAGTAGTGCTTTCATGCTATTCAGTTGGGAACAGGTACAGCTTGCAATTTTATGTAGTCAAAGGACCTGTATATTCATTATTAGGTTTCAGAGACAGTTTTGAAGATGAAACTGCTTTCTTTTACCAAAGACCATCATGTAAGCACATGTCCTAGTTCCAGCTTCACCGATGCTATTTTTTCAGAGTATGCTGATGTTTTCAGAGATAAGCTAGGCAAACTTCCAGTTGTGTATTCCATTAAATTAGACCCAGAAGTCAGTCCAGTGGTCAGACCAGTGAGAAGAGTTCCAATAGCTATGCAGGACAAAGTCAAAGTCCAGTTAGATAAAATGGTGCAGCAAGGTGTGATTTGTCCAGTTACAGAACCAACTGATGGGCGTCTTCCATGGTAGTTGCTCATAAGAAAAGCTCAGATGAAATCAGAATGTGTTGGCCCAAGAGACAAAGCATTAAAGAGACCCCCACCATCCTATGTGTACAGTCAAGGAAGTTGCTACCTTCATGCCAAATGCCACTCTCTTTTCTGTCTTGGATGCGGAGAGTTTATTTTTGCAAGTAATGCTTGAACGCAAATCTTCACTACTGACTACATTCAGTAAGCCATGTGGTAGATTCAGATTTCTCAGAATGCCTTTTGGGATACATTCTGGCAGTGAAGTCTTTCAGCATGCAATGGAGCAATTTTTCAGGCTATTCATGAGCTATAATAGTGGATGATTTACTAGTTGGAGGCAATGGTGAAGCAGAGTATGACAGATACCTCAGGGAAGTTCTAGAAAGAGCATGTGAAGTGAATCTGAAGTTCAGTGCTCAGAAATGTAAATCCAGGTTACCAGAAGTCACTTATGTCAGTCATTTATTTACCAGTTTAGGCTTACAATCAGATCCTTCCAAACAAACAGCAATTCTTAAGATGCTAGCTCCAAACAATGTCTAAGCCTTATAGCATTTTCTTGGTATGGTTAACTATTTGGGCAAGTTTATATCAGACTTCAGTGAATTATCAGCTCATTAAGAGAGCTAACATGCAAAAATGTTACCTGGTCATCGCTGGAACATCAGAGAACATTTGATGACCTGAAACAGGAAAGTGCCAGCCCACCAACGTTAAGATACTATGATGTCCACAAAACAGTTACTCTTTCCTGTGACCTGTGATGCTTCAAAGTTCGGTGCTGGTGCAGTTCTTCAAGAGAATAGACCATTGGCCTATGCGTCTAAAACTCTTACCCAAACTGAGATGCAGTATGCTCAAATTAAGAAGAAACTTTTAGCAATTCTGTTTGCATGTTCGAAGTTCCATGATTTATGGCCGAGCTATCCAGATTGAGACTGATCATCATTCTCTAGTCACTATTTTAAAGAAAACTATGCATACAGCTCCAGCAAAACTATAAAGAATGATGCTCAGATTACAAAAGTACAATTTCAAAATGGTCTATACAAAAGGCAAACTTCTTTATCTGGCTGACACCTTATCCAAATTGCCTAAAAATACCACAGAAAAGCTTGATGCAGAGAATTTTTTACTTCGATGTCATGGAAGTGCGTAATTTTTCTACCAAAAGACTTGATGAGCTTAAGAGAACATACAAAGACTGATCCTGTTTTGCAGAAGCTCAACCACCTCATCAATGTTGGATGGCTGTCAAAGCAATCTTGTGTACCAAAAGAAGTGCAACCTTATTTTCCTTTCAGAGATAAGATGTTGATGGAATATGGTATCATTTTCAAAGGTCCTAAAGTTGTCGTTCCTACATCCTTACAACATCCAGATTTTGCATCGTGGCTACCCAGGTTCTGAAGCTACCAGAAGAAGGCAGAGGACTACTATTTTGGCCTTCTCTGTCAAAAGATGTCTATACAGTACTTTCATCCTGTTCAGTATACAATAATACTAGACCACATTTGCAAAGAGCGCCACTTCAGCTAAGCCAGATTCCTGAACTACCTTGGTCAAAAGTAGCTACCGACATATTTGAGTGGAATAGTCAACATTACTTAGTGTTGGCAGACTCTTATTCGAATTGGTTCAAGACTGATTTGCTACCTAACCTAACATCCAGTACTGTCATTACTACGTTGAAACATTTCTCAGTCCTTGTAGTCCACAAAAAGTGATTTCTGACAATGGTGCCCAGTTTACCAGTCCGTTACTTCAGAAATTTGCAAAACAGTGGGACTTTATCCATGTTACCAGTAGTCCTGAATACCCACAATCAAACAGCCTAGCCGAACGTACAGTACAAAGAGCAAAGCAACTGCTAGGGAGGGTCAAAGCATGACAATACCAATGTTTTCTTGAATTTGCTTAATCTCAGCAATATAACCCGTGAAAATGTACTTGTCTCACCTGCTCAGAGACTTCTGTCTAGGCAAATAAGAACAACCTTGTCTATCAGTTCCAGTTTGTTGATGGCTAAAGCTAAAAACACCACTGCAATTAAAGCTCAGCTATTCAAAAAGCATTCATTCCAGAAGTCCAACTATGATAAAATGAGCAGATTTTGTCATCCACTGAAAGGAGGAGAGATAGTGTGGATGCAAATGGCGAAGGGTTCTGATCGAATTGATCAAGTGAGAGGTGTGTGTGCTGAGCCAAGATCTTACTTAGTAGAATCTGAGGGTATAGAATAAAGAAGAAATCGCAGGCATCTTCTTCCACTGTCTGAATTGATACTGCAGCATTGTATCTGTGATACAGACTCTAGATCTCAGAGCAAACCAGACAATGCTCTTTTGAAGGACATGTCTCAGTACCGATTTTCATTCCTGATGATGTCCCAAAAGTCATTAAAGATGGTCCCTGTTGCTAAACCCAGTCCTAATTTTTATGTCACATGATCAAGTTGAATTTCCAGACCTAGCGTAAAACACTAACTGCATGTCAAAGGATTATTTCTGTACAACTCCATGTCAATATTTATTGTCATTTTATACTGCGCATGACTTACTTCTCAAAGAGGGAGGATGTAGAACAGAGTGAGTGTTATGTCTTTAAGAAGCACTTCAAAATTAGGTCACGTGCGTATAAATAGAGAGCGTGTGCAGGCAGCAGTACCATTTTGAGTGAAAAGCCAAAGTGTTAACATGTACGAGTGCAGCAATCGGTATATAAGTTTATTTATTTAAGTTTAACTTACTAAGTCTCAATCCTGATGTGTGTGTGCATGTAACAAAGCTGTCTGAACACAGCCCACAACTTTTCATCTGTCTTATCCTGACTGGACGTGTGACAGTAAACACCAAAGTTACAGCTATCCACTGGGGAATCGAACAGCAGTGTTTTGCTTGACAGATACAGATACTCATCACTACATTAATGAGGAACTGCTGCTTACTGGAATTTATGTGTTTTGATACTTTGCAACCTTTTTTTTTTTTTTTTTTTTTTTGAAAATAGCTACCAAATAAATGAGTTTGGGGTCTCTGTAAAGAAAAATCTTCAAAGTGGACAAAACGGCATTGGAGTTGTACCACATTTAGATTATGTAAGTTTCTGTGCCTGCATCTTTTAACTGAAGTTTGTGGCTCACATAATAGAGAGTCTTAAAAGGTGACAAAATTGTAGTAAAGTAGTGGCACACAGATTCTGTGACTTTTTTGTGCTTGTATTTGTTAAATTACGTGCAAAGTTAGAACTGTGTGATTATTAAAAGGCACTGATATTCAGGATGGGCATAGCATTGATTTATGGCAGGGAGCACCACAATTATACTCCAAAAAAGGAAAAAGAAAAACATATTAAGCACTTTCCTAGCGACAGATGAACCTTAACAGTGCTTAGGGTCTGGTCTCCCACTAGGAACTAACAGAGGAGTGTTGGCTGACAAAAAAATACAACAAAAGGAAACAGCTTTTAAAAGCCATTAGAATTTCAATGTTACATCTGAAACCAGAAAGTATGGCAGAACAAAATGTGTGACAACTTTTAAAAGCCATTTCACAGTCTTCTCAACCATTCTTGATTATTCCTGACTTTGCTTAATATTTCTGTCCATTCTCTTGCAAAATTTTGATTTTCTAGTAAATCACGGAGGATTACAGTCAGCCAGTAGAGTTTCATACTACTACTTGTCCTGTATTGCAACAGGTTCTTCAACTGCATTTCTGCAATACTTAAACATGTCCCCGATTTTGATCTTTTGTCCCAACCCCCACTTTTCTGGATTTATCCAGAATTCTTAAGCCAAGAAATTAAGAAGTACATTACTGACTGTAACACTGGCTAAGTGCTTTACTAACTTTCAAAGCCAGTAAAACGCTTTGCTCTCCTACAATTTCTACTTTTATTTTTTTTTTTTTTTATGTAACTACTGTGGTGGTGGTGGTGCTGCGGTAGCGTTGTCGCCTCACACATAGTTAGATGTTGCCCGTTCAATTCTCAGTTAGAGCATCTTCTGTGTGGCGACATACGTGAATTGGCGTTCCTTCGTTGAAAGCTGTGTGTTAGGCCCGGGAAGCCAGCGCGTAAAAATCTACTGCCAATCATTAGCAGACCGGAGTTCCGCTGTGGCGACCCCTAACCGGGAAAAGCCGAAAGACGCAACAACAACAATATTTTTTTGATGTAACTGGTAGTACATGGAGCAGTTAAGTCTTACACACTAAAAAGAATGTGTGGCTCTCCACATATGAATTCATTATATGTTCCTGACATGGATGCCAAGATTCACCTCTTGCACTTCACTACTGAGGTGAATTTCTTGACATCCGTGCCTTGAATATCTAATAAGCTGGTTATGATATGAGACATGATCATAATCCTTCACATAGTACATGGAGCACTACAATTACACTTTGAATTTGTGAAGATAACTTTGTTAAGCTACCTTAAGAATGGTGCTTAAACTTTTAAGCAGCTCTCAACTCTGCTACACTTTAGTCTCACACTACAGCAAAACAGCAGACAATGCTTGCCACCACAGAACAGTGCCAAGATGCAAAAGCAGCTTTAACAGTTGTTTAAAAAAGCTGCCACAAAACATGTGGCAAAATTAAGTGTCTAATGGCTTTTAAAGCCATTCATTTATCATAGGGACACAGCTTCTGGTCACTGTCTGTCTCAACATTAAGCATTTTACGGCTTTGAAAGCTGTAAAAGACTTCATGCACCCACACTTTTTCCTGTAACTAATACGAAAATGAAGCAGCTGAAGTTCCATGTACTACAAAGACTTAAGATCAGGTCTCTCCGATTGTAACTCAAGTGTTAAACATTTTCAACATGGATGTCAAGAATCACTTCTTGAGCTTCAATTTTGTCTACTCTTGAGGTTAATTTCCACATATCCACAACTCAAACTAGGTTGTGATGGCAGACCTAATCATAATCTCCTATTTTACAGTCTGTTGAACATTTCATGATGTTTAAAACTTACTTTGCAAGATGAAACATAATGATAGCAATATGTTTGAAACTCTATTCCATAGCAGGTTTTGTTTTCACATGCTGAGTGATATAAAATGCAGTAAGTAATTAATGTTAGAATGACTGCATTCAGTATGTTTTCTAATTTTCAAAGTGAGCTGTTATATGCAAGGTTAAATATGTATGCTTTTTGACAGTAACACCTCATGGGCACTTTAGAAGAAACGTACTGTAATTTCACATCAAGACTGGGTATGGATTAGAAAAAAGGGCATACATAAACATTGCCATCCATAAGAATGAAAAGGCATCAGTCTTCCATGCTTGCCTACAAGGAGTCCTGGAAGCAGTATTTCTCCAACTATCTGTTTTGACTTGAGGCAAACAGATCTACTTGAGGAGTTCCTCACATATGGATCAATTCTTAGAAGAACCATTGGTATACCTACTATTCATGTGGGTCTGTCCTGTTCCTGCTGATCTTGTTTCCCATAATGTTTTGATGTGATGAAAATATATGTAGCACAAAAGAGGAAACTGAATAGAGATGCTAGACCCCAAACTATCTCAGCTAACCTGCAAAGAGGATAGGTTCTGGTTTCCCTTGTTTATGTACCAAATTACTGTGGTGGTGTCTGTGATTACAAACAAGAGGGTCTGGAGTCCAAAGATGGTGAAGAGATGTTAAGGCATTTATAAGAGCCATCAAATCCTTGACATTTGTGTGTTTTGATTGGTCTGGTTTGTTCCATAGAGCCTACATTTTCATCCCTTTGGATACAGTTCCCCAATCACAGTCTGAGGCATCTGCCATTACAGACTGAATGGGGATGGCAGGGTGAAGGGAGGATCTGGGTTAAGAGACAACTGATTTACCCACCAATTTAATAACTTTTTATAAACGCCAGCAATGGAATGATAGAGGGTGCTGGTTATGAGGACAAAATGACTTTACAAACCACTAAATCATTTTCATGGGAAGTCTGGCTAAGGGAATCATGAAAACAGTGGAGGCCATTGAACACAGAATTATGAGAAATTCTCTGACAGATGCCACAGTCTGTTTTGATAACATCAAAAGTTAGTCCTTGTAACTCCCCACTTTGCCTAGAGAAAGAAATGCCATCACATGTTGCATCTAGAGAACACCCTACAAACACCATCTT
The DNA here is from genome assembly GCF_019279795.1 of Protopterus annectens. Classification (NCBI taxonomy): domain Eukaryota; kingdom Metazoa; phylum Chordata; order Ceratodontiformes; family Protopteridae; genus Protopterus; species Protopterus annectens. Next base: position 251,218,118 of record NC_056750.1, on the reverse strand, counting down.
ATGAGAAATTTCTATCTGTCCACCTGAAATCCCAGGCTGGGAAACAGCTTTGTTACCCAGGCCAAATATTCTTGACAAGTGTGAAAGAACTCATATTGCAGCGGAACTGACTACACGCAAACTCCTCTAGGCACGGTTCAATTGTTTATAGAATTAGACAAATATAAAACACACACACACAGAAAACAGCTTTCGTTTCCCCACTGGAAACTTCATCAGATAAACATACAAATGTTTCCCGGTTCCTTTAAAACAGTCATGTGCTAGCCAAGCCCCCAGCATGAATTCCAAGGCCAGCTCATTTTTAAAGGTAATTTACAGGTTAAATGATGAAGCAGCAACCACTAAGGTATAAAACAAAAACAAGTACTAAAGCATAAAGCCAAGTTGAAACAAGTAGTCAATTTTGTAATAAAATATAAGATGCTAAAATTATATATGAATTATGTATAAAAATTGCAGTAATTTAAGAATATGCCAATATAACTCACAACGTTCAAGATGGAGTTACCATGGGCCATGCCTGTGTTGTGAGTGGACTTTGTTCAAAATTACAAAATTTAAAATCATGTGCAGGGTTTTCTGGGATATTAGATAATACATTTGTCAATTTCTTTTTCTGATATATCTGTGTTCAAAAATTGTCTCATGGAGTTTTCTCTTTGTTTTTCTGATATAAAAACAAGGGCATGAACTACAGGTGGCGCAGTATACCTCCCCTGTGGAGTTGGAGGTATACAAGCTGTTGATGTTAAATATTGGTTAACCCGTTGTTGCTGTGTGATAGTAATAAACTTAGAATAGTTGCAAACTCCACATGTTTTCATTCGCTTTGTAGTAGTCTGTTTCAATTCCTTCTCGAACAAGGCCTTTAGACTAGTTCCCCTGCTATACGTAATCCTGGATTTCTCACCAATATTTTCTCTTAAGGGATGGTACTCTGATAAGATAGTCCAATTCTTCTCAAGAATATTTTTTACTAACAGACTGCCTTTGGTGAACACAGTAATAAAAGAGCAATATAAATTGTTACCTGCATTAGATGTCCCACCAGTTACCCTCGAGTTGGAGGGGCTTGGTTTGTAGTATGAGATGCAAGTCACTTTCCTGAAATAAAATGGGGGAAAGTAATTCATTTCTCTTTTGTTCATCATCTCATACAGTGCATTGTCTGCAAAGGCAACTGGATAACCCCTTTTAAGGAACATGGATTTTAAAATTAAGCATTCGTCCCAAAAGTCTTCCTCTCTTGAAACCATCTTTGCAACATGGACAAAATGTCCCTTAATGACAGCTTTTTTCTGGGTGATAGGGGAAGATGTCAAAATAATGAAAACTATTAGAATATGTTTTTCTTCAATATATTTTAGAGATGAACATAGCATTTAAGTAATCTTTAGTAAGCCATGCATCAAGGTATGCAATGTGTTCACTGTTAAAAGTATACGTAAATTTAAGGAATGGAGTGGAATCATTGATGAACTGGATGAATGAAGAAATTAAATCTTCTCTTCCATTACAAAAAATAGAGATGACATCCAGGAACAGTGTATAAAACTTGCAGTGGGTAAGGAACTGGAATGTAAATAAATGGTACTTCTCCCACTGTATCATCACAATATCCGATATTGAATAGACCACCACAGAGAGACCATATGGCAACCCTTGAGCATTGATGGTAAACCATGCTGTCAAATGTTAGAAAATTATTTTTCAAAACAATCCTTAGTAAGTTGTCACAGAGATAGATTTTGTCTTGGGGCAAACCTTTTCCAGCTAGATATTCAGGAAACCATTCAGCCCCCAAAATGTGATATATAAGAGAGCAAAGGTCTTTAACGTCTATGGTTATGAACACATAAGATGCTTTGAATGGAATAGTATTAATTTTTCATAGAAATTCCCAAGAGTTACAACAGATTTGAGGTTCTTCAAAAACAAGAGATTTTAATTAGGTGTCCAAGTATTTTGCGCAAGGATAAGTAATGTTGTCCCTTCTCATCTGCTATGTGTCGCAAGGGAGGTTGTTCAATGTTTTTGTGCAATTCGGGGACAGAGAAAACTGAGGGTGTTTTCGGATTACACAAATTCAAGTAATTATATTCATCTATTGCGATTGCCTCCTCAATGAATAAACCATGTAAATGACCCCTTATACGCCTGTATGCTCCTCTCTTTTCATTAAGGGAGACCTCCCTATAAGTACTATTCCCCTTAAAAGATGCTTCATTTTTGAGTTGTAGTCATCTTTATTGAAAACTGCTAAACCACCACCTTTATCTGACAGTTATCCTTATGTTGGTGCTGCTCCTTAATGTTGCCAAGTCTATTTTTCTCCTAGCCTGTGAGGTTATCCATATTGTTAAATGGTCTTTGCTGGGCTAAAGTATTCTAATATCCAGATCACACATTTTCTCACAAAGCTGGAGTAAGACGCAGGGGGGAGGAGTTTAAATACTAGACAGTCACAAAGGGTTCATTGCTGCTATTAAGTTAGAATGTTAAAACATGACCTTAAAATTGAGTTTCCGTAAATAATGTTTTAAATCCATGACACATATGCTACGTCTGGATATTTTGTTGGGACAAATGTTAGACCCCTGGCAAATAAGTCCACACTTTTTACATCGATACGACAATAACATTAATTATTCACCAACTTAGCTTTCACCGACTTAGCTTTTATATTTATGAATCTCATTTCAATGAAAGTTAACAATATAAAAACAAAAATAGGTGGGGACTGTGCCACCCCCCCCCCCCCCACCCCCTAACTATATATACTAACTTTAGGATTGCACTACAGTGGGGAAAAGGGCATATATGTTTTATTTGTCCAACAGTACTTGCATTCAGTGAAATAGCCACCGCGGTGGTGCAGCAGTTAGTATTGTCCCCTCCAGCAAGAGGTTCTACCATTCGATTATCAGCTGGAGCACCTTCTGTGTGGAGTCTGCATGTCCTCCCTGCGGTCGAGTGATGTTTAAAGACATGCAGGTAGGTGTGTGTGTGAATGGGTGTGCCTTCTTTGAAGGTTGGGCATCAGGCTGACACCTCAGCACCATAAAAATTCACTGCCAATCATTAGTGGACTGGAGTTTCGTTGTGGAGACCCCTAAGCGGGAAAAGACAAAAGACATTACTTTTACTTGCGTTCACTGAAATGTGATTTAGTGAAATGAGCTTTCAGCGATTTGTTTAAGGGTGAACTGAAATATTTATTTCAATTTGATGACCAGGGAGGTCCAGTGGGCTCAGGAGCCCATTTTCAGTGTAGGCCCGGGGAGAAAAGCTCCACATTACATAGTAAACATTAAATCAGTGAAATGAGTTTTCCGTGAATCAAAGTAGACCCATATATATATATATATATATATATATATATATATATATATATATATATATATATATATAAACTTTAACATATGTATACACTTTCAACCTATTTTTGCTGCACAGTTTACTCAACTGTTATATAATAACAAATTACTGCAATTTTTATACATAATTCATATATAATTTTAAAATCTTATATTTTAATACAAAGTTGACTATTTGTTCAACTTGGCTTTATGCTTAAGTACTTGTTTTTCTTTTATACCTTAGTGCTTGCTGCTTCATCATTTAACCTGCAAGTTACCTTTAAAAATTAGCTGACCTTATAATTCATGCTGGGGGCTTGTCTAGCACAATTGTTTTCAGTAAGTCTTATTGATTTTGTGTTTAAATAAAGGAACCAGGAAATGTTTTTATGTTTATCTGATGAAGTTTCCAATAGGGAAACGAAAGAGCTTATGTGTATGCTTTACGTTCATCTTATTCAATAAACAATTGATTTGGTTTGTGCTTTTTGATTTAAGCTGTGAAAGAATCTGTAAAAATTAGGAGACTTTCTTAATAAGGGAGAATGGGAATGTTCTGCACATTGTGATGGACTACTAAAGGTACCAGACACTTTGTAAATACTATTGGGGCTACAGATCACCCCCAAAGGGCAATATAGCAAACTGAAAATGCAAGCCAGATACAGAGAAATACAAAAAGAGCCTGAAATTGTTCATGCCTGGAATGTGACAGTAAAAGCATCTTTTAAATCTAAAATTACTAGAAAAGTGGAAAGGGGAATGAGGGGTAACAGAGACTGTATAAAAAGTATTCTGAACTTTGGAATTATGATGTGAAGGTCTACAAACGAAAGATCTAGGACATGTCAGCATGTTCTTGCTTTGTTTGGCACCAGAAAAATTCTTGCATATATAATTTCCCTCTATAATCTGGGGAAGAGGTTCTACTACCCTCAGAGACAGCCTCTGACCCAGAATTTAATTAGGCTGATGTGGTGGGGTCCCTTGAAAGAGACGAAGTCCTACTTCCAGCTGTAGCATTTTAGAATTATGAACACAGCAAAAAGCTTGAAACCAAGACCAAGTAAAAAGTATAAACTAAGGCAGCGAAGAGCAGCAAGAAACAGCGATGAAGCCAAAGGTAAACTCCACAAAAAGTTTATTCAAACACATGACATAAATTTCTCCAAGTCCTACTCTCAAACACACGACATAAATTTCTCCAAATCCTTCTCAAGCGCTTTCGCTCAGTGCAATACTGAGGTTTGTCAAGATAAAAATGCAGGGCAGAACAACCTTATTTGTAAGTCTCTTAATGAGATCATGTGCTTCGTTAATTAAAACCAGTCAAGTTACAATTAAAATTAATTGGTGACCAATTTAAAATTAAACAGCAAGATGTTGTATGTAATACATAAAATCCTAAATAAAATACCTTTTGTTAAATATGTTGTAGTTGAAAAATATGTTATTTAAAAGATATGTCATTTGAAAATCACAAAGCATTCGTGTATAGATAAATAAATATTGTTATATGTTAATGTCCCATGAAACCACATTTGTAGTGATTGATTCTTATAACACTGTTTAGTGTGCAATAAATATTACAATGGGGTACCATGAATAAATGATGTGAGTAATAAATAGTAATAGATAAAAATCAAATGTTAAAAATGTTAAAAAATTTTAGAATTATTCTCAAAAAAAAAGTCTCTGAAGTTACCTCCACAAAGGATTATAAAGACCTAAACACTGGGACACTAAAGGGGTTGTATAGTCAAGCATGACTTTTTTTGTGTGTGTGTATATTGCCCCTGTTTCTGTGAGGATCCCCATTTCTTCTTTGACGCTATCTGCCACATTTATTTTTTTTTTGTCTGAACCGTGTGTATGCTTGCTCTGCTTTCTGGAAGATAAGCCTGAACTAGAAGAACAGTTTTCGTTATATTTAGCATAGGATGGTTGAAAAATCTGGGTACTCCCCAAAACTGACTTTCCCCTTTCATTAAAAACCCTTAAGGACTTCTGCAAAGGAAGGACCAAATATCACCTCCTTTTCTAGAGGAGCATTTAAAATCGAATTAATATCCAATATCCACAAATGGCAAATTTTGATCCATAACCAATAAAATTTCCATAAAGCAGACATGGAGATAGCAGCCCTGGAAAGAAGATCAGCAGTGTCATAAGTTCATTTCAAATAATGTTTGATTACCCTGTGACATAAAAGGTACTACCAAATGTACAGAAATTTTAGCAAATGAAGGCGGAAGATCAGCCAATACATTTTTTAAATTACCATAGGAAGTCAGCAAAAATTTAGACATAATTACCTAAAAATTCACAATTCTCAGGCCAGTGCGGACGACAAAAACATTTTTACCAAACTTATCCAATACCTATCTCAGTTTGTCAGAAGGGACCAGGCTGACAGCTGAAAGAAGCTTGATAGAAATTGATTTTGGCAAGGAAATTACTGCAGGATCATTCCTGGAATTAGAAAAAAGAAATGCATACAATCTGTCAGACTTTACAAAAGCAGATGGATAACTATCAAGAGAAGTGCAGGCTGCCAAAAAAGTATCCTTGAAGGTAGGTAAAATAAAAGGGATGTGTGCAGGTTGAGGAAAATCCACCAGTATTCTCAGTGAAAAAAAGTCCCTCATATTGGTAATAGCATTTTACAAAGACCAATTTTCAGGAGGAGAATCTGAGGGAAAATACTCTGTGAAATCAGAATCTCCATCTTGTTAAGTGATGGAATAAGAGAAACAGTCCCAGTTCAAATCATGTCCTTCAAACTAGTAATCAGAATCTGGCATTCTTTCTATTTTGAGAAGGATAGGAATCACTCAGGGACTGAAATGCTCTCAACAATCCTTCTGAATTGACCCCAGGTTATTACAGGCCTATTAGCCTTACAATGGAAATCCAGTAAACAAGCTTATAGCACTGACCTCATAAACTGTAATTAGATGTGACCCCCAACAGTTTGGTTTTGTGTAAGTTACATTTTGACTACTTAATCTGGTAAATTTCTTCAAAAGCGTTACAGAAGCTGTAGATGGTGGTCATGCAGTACATATGATCTTGACCTAGCTATATATATAGTCTTTGACATTATCCCCCATGCTCGCATGAAAGAGAATCTAAATGCATTAAGAATCGAGAAAATTCTGTGGTAAGGTGGCATCAAACTGGTTGAAATGCACAACAGACAGTGTCAGTTGCAGGTGCCTCACCAGAAAATATAAACTGACTGGCGGTGTCCCTCAAGAATCTTTTGGTATTTACTTTCCAGATCTCCAAACAGAGAACCAAGACCTCTGGCTAACAAAGTTTCTAGATGATTGCAAACTGGGAGTTAAGTCAACCAAAATTCCATGTCCCAATTAAACTCTTGGTGTACTAAAAATGGGATCAAACTACATGCTAAAATGTGTAGTATGTTCACCTTTGGTAGACACCCCCTTCACTCATCATAATGTACTGACATCAAATCTCTACAAAACAAAAATGTAGCTGGGGACCCAAGTACTTGGGGTTTGCCTATCACTTAGCAAATGTTGTCAACAAATCCTTTTACTTAATCCAGCTAACTGCCAAAGGAATATCCCTCAAGGACTAAAGAGGCAGTCACTCCCTTATTATTAACATTGATGAGATCATTTATTAAGTACAAGTAATTAGAAAGACCCCAAAAAGTTCTCAGTCAAAAAGATCACAGGTCTAAAAAGCCTTTGAGCTACCAAGTGAGGATGGAAGCTCTATCCCTTTATTTAGTGTCTTATACACTTTTAACGGCCAATCTGTCTCTCACTTATCACACCATTAGAGACCTGATTGTCTTGGACCTCCTGTTCAGCACAAGCCTAATATTGCTACTAATACTACATTAGGGTCTTAAATATTGACCAACAGATAAATAAAACATGGAAGAGGAACAGGTTTATAGCACACTATCTCCCGAATCTCTGGAACAAACTTCTCAAGCATGCAAAGCACTCTGACTCACTATCTTCCTTTAAACATAAACTAAATGACTGTGTGGGTATCTACAAATTTATTCTAAGACTGAAAGGTATGGCCCTCTGAAGAAACAACATGCTGCCAGAGGGGCGGTACTGGCAAGGTGAGAATAGTCATGATACTCCATGACCTTGGAATATCTATGAATCTAAATAACTAACGACTCATCAAGGAGGATGCCTGACACAGAAGAATACTTTTCACTGCATTACATAAAAGATGCCTGGCAGCTGGAGTAGAGGGTCAAGGCTGTGAGTTGTAGTTCCTGTCATTCAGGGTTTTATTCCCACATCCCTCATTTTCCTACTGTGTCACCTTGAGCAAGTCACTTAACTAGACAATACTCATGGGAAGCTGTGCTAGGGCCCTCAATGGTCCTCTGGACCGCAAGTCTAGTAACTGCCTATAAATCTATGCTGTGGGTAAACGCACACCATCCTTGCTGCTGGAAAAATGCAAAATCAGCCTCACTACTGACAAATCCAGAATTTTTTTTCTCACCATCAGCCCATCTCTGATGTGTTCCTAGACTGGCCCATTCATTCATCTCAGGCCACCATCAAGGTAACAATAACGGTTTTGAATTGTCCTAATCCCTGTCCATGAAGCAGCTTTGACCACTACTCAAAAGTACCAGCAAATGTTACATGTGGACCCATGCTTATACCTGGGTCCCAGCTAAAGAGCAAATATGAAGCTTGGTGGATGCATCAATCACTTACTCCCACGTTCCCCAGCTTTCTCCTCCAGTCTTCCCAATTCTAGATAATCTGAGCTATCATGGCACTGTGAAGCCTGCACAGTTTATTACCCTTCACAAACAGTAAATACACCATAATACTGAGAGATCCAAATCAATCAATTAAAAGAGGTTTTCAGCCCTAGTTCTGTCACAAACCCACACCTTTAACATTAAATGTAAAAAAATAAAGTGGGAAACCTGTACTCTATTTATGTCCAGATAAACAAGATAGCTTCAGAGGCAGTTCCTTGCATTTTAAAAAGGTTAAATACAGTGCAATATGGGGAAAACAGCTACATAAATGTCCCTGGATAATTAAAGGTTTTCAGCCATGGTGATGACAGTTTCTCAACTTTTATCAACAAGCACACCAGATTGCAGTGAAAATTGTGCTGTACCTGTCCCGGCACATGCAGTTGGTTTCAAACCTAGTGCTGTCAGTCTGTCTTATGGTGCCAACATTAAATACTCTGCAGTGGTAGGCAGGCAACTCCTAAACAGGGCTATGTGACTGCCCGCTGTCCCTCTACTTTTAGCAAAAGATTTGCAATAGACAGAACATCACCATTCCCGGAAGCTGTGTCTACTATTATTTGGATAACTTAATTACTGGCTATATAACAATTTAGCTACTCTGTGAAGTTGGTGGAGTTAACTACCAACAGACCTGGCAGCATGATGGTGATGAGTAATAAAAAAACACTGGAGACTTTGATCAAGCATTTCGTTTCCTGATATGCAGTCATTTCAACACTAACCACGATGCTTCACTGAAAAGTAGCTCTGCAACACAGGCTTTCCATATATGCAATAATTTCTTTGCTACCCACCACATAATTCTCTAAGCAACTCTTAGTTAGGGCTTTCCACACCTTCATGCGACCCTGCACACCTTTCTGTTAGTTTGCTTTGGTACTTTGATTTCCTCACAACCACTTGCAAGTACGTACTGTACCATTCTTCATACTGACTCTGGCTGCACTTCACTCTACCATGACTATTTACTATTAAAATGGCTGTACTACACTTTAATTCCATAATGTCTCAGCTGTTTTACAACTCTGCCTTCCACTGGTCACTTCTTTACTCCTTGTATTTCATTCTTCAAGTCACACCCTTATAATGATATTGCACTGCCTCAGTGAAATATTCTCAGGTAAGCAAATAATTACTGATCACAAGCTCTACAGGTGACATGCAGTACCTGTCAGTATTTGGCCAGCAGTGAATCTTTCTCTGTTGCACCTTACCACTTCAACAGAGCTCTGTAAAAGGATACCCAAACACAGCTGTATGTTTTCTGTCCAGCTACAGGCCTCCACTCTGGCAGAATAAGCTTTTGGTCCACAAACAGAATGAGTTTTGATGATTTAGATAGCACCTAAAACAAGATATGATATAATTAGTGAAGATAAATGTTTCTTTAGATATTATGCATTTGCGGTATCATCTCACCTTCAATGCACCACCGACATTCATCGCATACTGAGTTGCTATGCTAACAGTGCTAAGAACCTGCTGAGATGTAGGTGGCACAAAAGCAATGCCAGACAATATACAGCAATGAATGTACCTCATGTGACATTGTGCATTTGCTGCCCCCTCCACTCCACACCATTAATCTACTATTATAAATTTCATTACTCACTGACTTCTTGTAAATAAGTCAGTGAACCTCATGTGAGATTGTGCATTCACAGCCCCCCCACCCCACACCATTAATCTACTGTTATAAATTTCATTACTCACTGACTTATTTACAACAGCTGCCATGTACGGAGTCAGTCACACTCCATGTGCACTAACCTCAGTCTCCTCGCAAAACACACACTCTATCCAGTCACCTCTTGAAACAATGCTTAGACAACACTATGGGGTGGGGATACGGGGATCTCTGGGAACAAATAAAAACAGCTTAAAATCTCTCAATCCTGTGTTAATCTTCCTAATCAAACTCCCCAAATAATTATCCCAGATTCAAATATGAAAGCAAGAGTTTTAATTCCTTGCAAGGTGTGATGACCCTCCACTGGACCAGTAATTAAGAAGCCTCAATCCTCACCACTGGTACCTGTGGGGGAGATGTTCAAACAGGTACACACACAGTATTTCCAGATGCAGCTCTTTGCATCAAGTGCAATTTCCCTTAAAAGTACACAGACACCACAGTCAGTCCGGGGATGGTTTCTCCCTCTTTCTTCATATTCCCAATAAGACTCCCCACTGGCACAACTATACAGTTCAGTTCTCAGCTGAGTGACAAAGCCAAGACCTCCAGCACCCTCTTCTGTCCAACCAGTGCTTCGTGTCCCTGCTGAAGTAGCTGATACACACCCTTTGATTTACACACACACACACACACACACACTCCCCTGGGAGAGGCTGACACAGGTTTACTAGCTATGCCCCCTTCTGCCCAGACTATAAGGTAGTTTCCACTGCCACCAATCACTCTTTGACAGCTACTTTAAGGCCCTTAACAAAGGATAACCAACTTTATTATGTAATATTAATATTACTACAAATGGGAATAGCAATGCTATCAGGAGTGCCCCACACACTGTCACCAAATAAATATGCAACTACTCTCAAAACCTAAGTATCTCTACACAGATCAGCCACAATGAAAGGTTTAAATATATTTAATAAAAAGAAGTCATGTCTTACCATAACGTTCCATCTGTGTTGTGGATCTTTATTCATTCATTACTGATAGGACTTCAGTTCCGTCCTCTGAACAGACACTGCCGTTTCCAAGCTCACACCAGCCAAAAACTCTCAGCTAAGACCTACCCATAATGCCCCTCTAATAGTCTCTTCAGATCGAGTTTGCCCGCCCTTATATTACAGAGATAATAAGAGAGACAGTAGGAGGATCTGTCTGAGCAAATACATTAACCAGAAAATCCTAAAGTCCACCAGAAGTCCAGGCAGGGGGAAGGAGGGTAGGAAGTAATGAATGAATAAAGATCTACAATACAGATGGAACATTATGGAAAAACATAACGTCTTTATCTGATGTTGTAAATCTTTATTCATTCCTTACTGATAGGACCGAGTCCCCAGCTACTTGTGTCCTGGGTGGCCCTAAGGAAGGATATTCCTGAGCACCACAGAACCATAAGATGCTCATCCCCTGGAGGCCAGATCTAATTTGTAATGAGTGATAAAGGTATGAGGTCTTGCCCAAGTGGCTGCTGCACAGATATCATCCATAGAGGCTCTGGAATGAAAAGCCAACAGAAGTAGCCATTGATCTAGTGGAATGAGCCTTTACTCTGGAAGGTAAGGACAGTTTATTCTGACGGTAGATGAAGGTAATGATGGTTTAAAGCCAGGAGGACCTAGTTACTTTGGAAACAGGTTTACCCAATCTGGATCCCGCAAAGGCCACAAACAATTGATCCATTTTTCTGAAAGATTTAGTTCTGTCCAAATAAAAATGAAGCTGCCTATGAACATCAAGGGTGTGCAAAAGATACCCCCTCTGTTTGGTTACTGGGGGAAGAAAACCAGCAGGTCAATAGATTGGTTAACTGAATATCCAGAAATGACATTGGGGAAGAAGGAAGGGTCAGTACATAGGGACACTCTATCCCTGTGGAAATTCAAGTAAGGTTTCTTGACACTCAAGGCCTGCAACTCAGACACTCTTCTGGCTAATGTAAGTGCTACTAGAAGTAGAGTCTTCCAAGATAAAAATTTTATAGCACATGAATTAGCAGGTTTGAAAGGAGGGCTTGTTAATGACTGAAGTACCAAAGTCAAGTCCCAAGGTTCTATTGCTTAACAGGAGGTTTAACATGTAATACTCCTTTCAAGAAAGTTTTGCACAGACGGTGTAACATAACAGAAGAATTATCGAATCCATTATGAAAAATTTGTGATAGATACTAAATGTACAGTAATTGTCAATGCTAGAGCTCCTGCATGTAGAAGAGTAGTCAGGTACTGTAGGATTGTCTGAAAAGACAGAGAAAGGGTATATGTCTTGATCTTTGACCCATGTAAAGAGCCTAGCCCACTTACTAGAATAAATTTTCCTGGTGGAAGGTTTGTGTGAAGCCAGAAGAATCTCATGGACAGGAGATGAAATATCAGGCCGCCTGGCAAACATCAGAAGCGGAGGAACCAAGCTGTGAGCTTGAGGCTGTGGAGATTGGGGTGAATCAGTCCCCGTGGGTGAGGCAGAAGACCTTGGGATTGATCCAGGATCCACTGGCTGTGAATCAGATGAAGCCACAGGAAAGGAAACCAGACTTGTCGGGGCCAATAAGGGGCAATGAGGACCACTTTGCTTCTCAACCTTTGAGCTTTCTGCAGGAATTTCAGGATGAGGGGAAATGGGGGGGGGGCAGGCATACAGTAGACCCGGGGGCCAATCATGCGTTAGAGCATCCCTCTGTGATTCCCACTGAGGGGGGATCAGGGCAAAGTAGCTTCTGCATTTGTTGTTCAGGGGGGAAGCACACAGATCACAGCAAGGCCTGCCCCAACTACGGAAGATCTGATCCGCTATTACAGGATTGAGGGACCATTAGTGAGGCATCAGGATGTTCCCGCTCAGATTGTCCGCAATAAGGTTGGAACTCTCAGGAATGTGCATTGCTATAAAAAAGTGGTTGGAAGCTATCGCCCAGTACCAAGTCCTCATGACTTCTCGACACAGGGGGGGTAAGACCTAGTTTCACCTTGTTTGTTTATATACCAGACGACTGACATGTTGTCCGATTGAATTGCAATGGTCCCGGAAAGAAGGCATGTATGGAACGCTTGCAACGCTAAGAGAACTGCCCTCAATTCCAGGATATTTATGCGCAAACTGGTCTCCACGGGGGACCAGATGCCTTGGACCATCTTTCCCTGGAAATGCCCTCCCCCAACAGGGAAGCGTCCGTGGTCACCATGGCCCTGGGTTGGGGGAACACAGAACGGTCAACACCAAAGATTTGATTCTGGCTTCATCCACCATAGCATTTCTTTCTTGCAAAGGTTTGTAAGGCAAATCATGTGGTTGAGTTGGTGGGTCAAGATCAACCATTGTGAGGAAAGGAACCACTGTAACAGTCTCATGTGCAACCTCGCCAGTGGTACTAGGGTAATGGCTGCTGCCATAGAGCCTAATAGTTGTAGTACAAGGCGTGCTGGAACAAAAGTCTGTGGAAGGAGGATTTAGATCTGGTTTCTTATTTCTGAAAGCCTGTGAGGAGGGATGGAAGCTTGACAGGATGTTGTGTCAAAGACTGCTCCAATAAATTCCAGTGTTTTTGTTGGGGACATTTGATTTTTGTCCTTGTTGATCGTAATCCCCAAGCAGAGAACAAGGCCTTGAGTGTAAGGGGCTGTGGATGAGAAGATTCCTGGCTGGGGCGGTAAGGAGCCAATCGCCTAGATATGAAAACACCTGGAATCCTTGTAGTCAAAGATGAGCTACTACAACTGCCATACATTTGGTGAATACACGGAGGGCTGTCAAGATGCCGAATGGCAGTACTCTGAACTGGTAGTGACTGGCTTCCAGCCGGAAGCGAAAAAATCTCCAGGAGTGCTGGTCCATCTTTATGTGGTAATACGCATCCTGGAGATCTATGGAGCACATCCAATTGTCCTTCCCTTGAAAAGGGAGAATGGACTGTACTGTGACCATCCAGAATTTTTGAGGTTTTATAAATTTGTTCAATAGGCTGAGATTCAGGATTGGTCTCCAGTCCCCTGTCTATTTTGGCACTAAAGAGAACCTAGAGTAAAACCCGGATCCTCTCTGGTCTGGTGGGACTGGCTGGATGACTCTTTCTTAGCAGCTTTCCTATTTTAAAGCTGCTACCTCCCTATGATTGGGTGGAACACTGGGGATTTGTTTGACGGGTGTGGGGGTAAGATCGAATGGGATATGGTAGCCTCTGGATATTATTCTCTGCACCCATGCATCAGTAGTAATAAGTTGGCAGGCTGGTAGGTGCAGAGAAAAATGACCACTGACTGCTTGCTGAGGGGAAAGCAATTGGGCCGCTGCTCAGGAGCGCTGGTAGGGTCGGCCGGAGAAGGAATCTCTAGCGCTCTGGTTATGCAGACCCCTCTGCCCCAAAAGGGGCATCTTCCAGATGAGTTGCCCCCTCTTCCCCAGAGGGATTGCTCACCACGAGTGTCACGAAAAGATTCTTGGGACTTTTTGAACCACAATTTCCCTCCCCTCTGGTTCCTGGAATAGGACCTCTGGGGAGTAGAAAAACATATGCCCACAGCAGACGAGGTCTTTCAGTCTTTCTCACTTCATGATAGTGTATCTCGTACTTTGAGACCAAAGAGGGAAGATTCGACTGGGGCGTTGACGAAGGAAAATTTAAAGGGATCTGCAAAATCACACATGCATCCAGGCATGACGTCTCATGACGATGCCTGATGCGGCTGCTTGAGCTGCCCCATCAGTGGTGTGAGATCTCAATCGCTTCAAGGAGTTTGAGATAGATTCTTGGGTAGCTAGCTGCGAGGCGACAGTGTCACGCACCTCATCAGGCAGTACCCCCGCCAAAGAGGTAGACATTTCAGAAATTAGGTCTCTTTGGAGGAGAGTGAAGTGTGCCAGATAGTTCAGTGACCGAATGGCAAAGGTTGCTGAAGCATAGGTCCACTCCCCAGTCTGTCCATGACCCGAGACTCCTTGTTCGGGGCATGAACAGTGGAACTATCTTCTGCCAGTTCCCTCTTGGTGGCCGCCGCCACGACCATGGAATCAACTGTCAACTGCTTGGACCAATTGAGCTGGTCTTCAAGGGTGAATAAAATTTTGTCTGGCCTCCAGGGGATAGGTTCTATGTTGTCCGAGGTCTTCCAGGCATGCTGCACGATCAGCTTCACAAGCTCAATTGCAGGTGGGGTCACCCAGGAAGGAGACGGCTGGGCACGGAAGGCCTGCAAGAACACGGATTCCTCCGAAGGGTTAGAGGACTTCCAGTCTCCCCTCTGCTTGAGGATTTTGAGAATGTCTCCAAATTAAACATTTTCTGGGGGAGACCGTGGGGACCCTTCTCCCTCATTGCAATCGGTGTCCTCAGTGATAGATTCCTCAGAGGAATTAAGGTGCTTCCTCTTGCACCGTTTCTTCCAGGGTGGCTCCCCAGTGAGATCATCTGAGGAAGACTCCGGAGAAAGAGCTCCCTTCAAGGGAAGGTCTTGTGGCATCCATGCCCTGGATCCTAGAGTAGGGGGTTGGGACAGCTGCATGTTACAGGGGGGTTCTGGTGTCGATGCTATTGGTGCTGACTGCGAGCCTGTAGAGGCAAGGACCTTCTCCATCACCTGGAAAGCAGGCCCTTCCAAGGAGGGAGGGGAGCCCAGAACTGAGAAGGACAACTTTGGAACTGGGGTCACACCCCGCCCTGAGAAGCCTGCCTCCAGGTGAGGAGCTCCGAGAGGACTGGTAGCTGTCGGTGGAGCCATGGACATAGACGGTGCCAACAAAAAAATAAGCTCCAAACTAGGAACCACAGTGCTGCAGCCCAAACACTGCTCCAAGAGTGCACCGGTTCCAATGGAGCCGATGCACCAAGGGTAGTCGTTGCCAACCGGGGAAACTCTGCAGTCGGAGCTGAGACAGTATGCACCAGGGTGGTCATCTGTACCGAGACCTCCGGAGCTGGGGAGGAGGCCGGAGGAGAATATACTGGTGAGTATGCTGTGAAGAGTTCCATTCCAAAGGGGACGGAAGGTCTAGCCAGGGTGGGCAATCCCCTAGCTACCAGAAGCTCGTCCACAACCCACACTACATCTTGTTCTGAAAGGCTCCTGGTGGAGCTGTAGGAGGCTGCTGAGGGAGAGTCAGGTCTTTGAAGAAAGGGGAAAAATTGGTGCCCCAAAAAGCGGTCATAAGTTGGAGAATATCTGGTTCTTGGAAGGTGTTCAACCTTTGGAACCGACAGGGTCATAGTCTGTGGAGTGGAATAAGCTATCGGTACAGTGCCCGGGGATGGTGCCGAAGGGGGTATGGTTGTCAAAGCCGGTGTCAGAGCAAAGGAAGGCACAGAAGACAATGGTGCCGAAGCTGGAACTGTAATAGGAGTCAATATGAGAGACTGCACACCAAGGGAGAAGAGACAGAGCCTGGTGCTGAGGTTGTCTGCGAAGGCGCCGGAGAAACTCTGTGTCGACTCAGTTCCATAACAGACGGAGATGTAGGAACTGAGTGACTCCATTTCTCTCTGTGCTTTTTGGTCTTAGGAGGTGGTGAGACCTCCATCCCAGAGAGCCTCTGAAAAGGGCGTTTTCAATAAACCTTTCAAAATCAGTTTGTTTTTGAGCTCAGTTACAGTGTGATTACTGAAACTAGAGCAGATGTCACAAGAAGCATTTATATGGTCCATGCCCAAACAATAAACACACCGAGTGTGACCGTCTGAGTTGGGCATCTTACGCCCACACTTATCTCACTGCTTAAACCCCAATTTAGCTTTTTCTGACATAATGCTGACAAAGAGCTATCAAGAAAGGAGCAACAAGTGAAAAGAGAGAAAGTTTATTTTTTTGTTTATATATATATATATATATATATATATATATATATATATATATATATATATATATATATATATATATAAAAGAAAAGAGAAGAGTACTAACAATGGTACCTAGAAATACCACAAGTGGCAAAAGGAAGGCCTACCAAAGTTAGGAGAGGGGGACAGTACCAACGATGGTATATGGTTAACTACCAAAGTTGAGGGTAGGAAGACGTGTACAGGCGAGAGGAGAAATTAGACAGACTGACTAAAAAAGGTAAAGTTTTGAGGGAAACTGTACAAAAATACACAAATTTTACACTTAGCTTTGAAAGAGAAAGCTTGGCACGTCCGACGAGGAACGCGGCAAACGAGATCTGGAGAGACTATGAGTGGGGCATTATGGGTAGGTCTTAGCTGAGAGTTTTTGGCTGGCGCGAGCTTGGAAACGGCCGTGTCAATTCTGAGGATGGAACTGAAGTCCTATCAGTAAAGAATGAATAAAGATTTACATCAGATTAAATAATAAAAACACAAGCCAATACTAAATACATATTCACAGTGACATAAGTATTCAAAATCACAGGAAATGTTTAAAACAACTTTGCAGGACAATCTCAAATAAATAAATAAAATATCTAAATTAAGCTTCTCTACATTCCTTACTACATCTAAGAGAATTATAATGTTCCCTAAAAACTTACATCATTACAGCACGGTAGATGTGGCAAATGTTTTTTCTTGTTGCTGTTGTCAGGTCCAAGACAGAATGCAGAATGCTACGTCTCACTAAGACACTTCTCAAAATAATATCGCAAAAATTACTGCTGGGCTAGCTTGCAGAATGACATAATTTCTGGTCATCTGACTTCTAGTTCTCAGGCACAACCCCCATTGCAGGAAGCTGGCAGCATTTAGCATCTACCTGTAAAAATATACAGACAAGGGCTTTTGCTCAGATCTTTAGCAGATGCTGGAAGTCATAAAACTGCATTCCTTCATGTTTCTAAAACAGCAATGAGTTCACTCAAAAGACAATACAAAAAGCTTCTTAGTACAGACTGCGTCTCTGGCTACATTGAAACCTGTGACTTTATGGCCTAGCATAGAAAGTAATTTAATTTCAGATATTTTTCTAAAGTTTCCTCTGTTAAAACAGATGCATTTAAACAGTTACAACAGTGCATGTACATTTCTGTTCACTTCCAGAAAGGTACACTGTGGATACATCTTAAACACAGCACTTTACAAATACCTTTTCAACACAAACATCTGTACAGAGCAGTTTGATATACACACGACACAGAGTTCTAATACATTTGTAACACAAGCATCTTGTATAAGTTAGTCTGATATTTACGAAAGACATATAATTATTTACAAAATTACAGCTAGCTGTACTGGTAGTATTTTTCTTTAGTCATACAAGGTTTCACTATATCATTGATTCCTTTAAACTAGCAAAGGCAAAAGGTGGTACTGTACTTAGGTTCATAGGTTGGTACTGGGCTATCTGCCCGAAGACATATATTACTCCAGCCACGTTGTGCGGTATTCACTGCCCCTTTAGTAGTTCCCTAGACCCTTGTACTACAGCTAGTACCCTTGGTCCCTATCTAGTAGTGCTGCTGGTGTGATCCCCGGTGTGAACTTTCTGTTACCCATCCATTCATCAAGGTTCCTCTTGAAGAGTGATAGTGAGGGGCTCTGTCTTATGTAGATCGGGACCCTATTCCATAGTAAGGGAAGTCTCTGCGAAGGGAATCTATCCCTCCAGCATGTTCTATTCATTGTTGTGTTGAGGTTTATATCCCTACAGCATGTAGCTCAAGTAGATTTGGTTTTGCTAAGATGGAGCATGTTCAACAATTCTGGGTTGGACATGGCTCTGTACGTTAAACAGAGATCGCTTCTGAGAAAGCGGTATGCAACAGAGAACAGTCGTAGCTTTTTCAATCGTGCTGCATAGGGCAACTGTTCGAGGCCAGCAATCCTCTTGGTTAGGTAACTTTGTGGTCTCTCCAGCTGCTGGAGATGTCTAGCCAGGTACATTCCAATTGGTGCATTGTACTCAATAATGGGTCTGATGAGGGAAGAGTAGAGGGGCACCATTACATCCTTAGATCTTGATGCGAACCCTTTCGTGATCAGATGGGTCACATAGAAGGATTTTCTAATCACTTTGGCAACATGGTTATCAAAGGAAAGCTGACTATCTACTTGGGTCCCTAGATCCCTTATTTCTTCTTCAGATTTCAGGGGATTACCTCCTATGTTGTAGTTTGCGGGTACTCTGATTTTTCCAAAGGGGATTACTACGCATTTTTTTGCATTTAGCTTGAGACTATGGCTTTGACACCATGCATCAGTCTCATTTAGGCCCTTCTGGAGGATCTCCATGTCAGCGGAGACTATTATAGCACCCAGTTTGCAGTCATCCGCAAATTTAGTCAGCCACAGCCCTTCCATGCTTGCCTGTACTTCTGAGAAGTATATGCCAAACAGGAGGGGCCCCAGGACAGAGCCCTGAGGCACACCACTCATTACTGGTCTGGATTCGGACATAGATCCCGCTACTCTTACTTTATGGGATCTGTCTGAGAGCCAGTTTGCGATCCATCTTGTGACATAAGGGTTTATGCCCAGGCTGGTGAGCTTATCAATAATACCTGAATGGGGAATGGTGTCAAATGCTTTAACAAGGTCAAGGTAAGCCATGTGTACCTCCTTTCCCTTATCTATAGCCTGAGTAACTGTCTCAAAGAAATCCACCAGGTTCAGGAGGCATGATCTGTCCTTGACGAAGCCGAACTGTGTGGGGTCCAGCGACTGGAGGTTCCCAATCTCTCCATTTATGAGTTCCATAATGATTTGCTCCATAGCCTTACAGATCAGACTGGTCAGGCTTATTGGTTGGTAGTTCCCAGGGTCAGTTGTGGCCCCACCCTTGTGTAGCGGGACCACCATTGCCATACGCCATTCTATGGGCACATATCCTGTGGAGAGGCTGAGACTGAACAGGGTATTAAGATGTGGGGTTAATTCCTTTTGGAGCTCACAGATGACACAGCCTGGGACACCATCTGGTCCCATGGAGGCAGTGTTTTTAGCTTTAGATAGAGCCTTGTTAACCAACGTATCAGTAATAATTGGACTTACATAATCCCCTAGAACGGTAATAGGCCCTGTAGGTGGTGAGGGGGGGGGGGGGATTTGCAGTGAACCTGTCAGCTAAGATGTTGGCAATGTCAGAAGGGTCAGTGTATTTTGTTCCATTTTGTACTAGCTCAGAACAGACCAGAGCGTTGCCATTTAGGTTATCCTTGGCAACTTTCTTTTCAAAATTAGCTTTAGTTGACTTGATGAGGACCCTCAATTTCTTACTAATGCTGATCAGGGAGGATTTTTCTACTTGAGATTTGACCTTTTTTTTGTATAAGTCTCCTCCTTTAATTGTAAAGTTTGCTTATGGCTGGGGTCCTCCAGACTGGTTTCTTCTTGCTTGAGGAAGAAGTCTTGGTTTTATTTGGGATAGCACGAGTTAAGTGACTTGAGTTAAGGTATGGCTCAAGGTACTCTCAAGTTTTTAGCACAGGCACCATCTTCAATGTTTCCAAGCCAGTACTTTGTCAGCAGTAAGGAAGTAAACACCCTAGAATAAAATCTGCCTTTGTTTCTCCCTACCTGCTATATCACTAAGGTCTCTGGCTCCAAACAAGCTGTGGGTATAAACTGTACTACCTTCACTCAAACTCCTCTGATGACAGCACCATATCAACCAAAATGATTCCTTCAACAGCCAGGAAAAACACACTGTTGGTAATGTCAAAGCTCAAAACTATACTGCCTCCACTTTCCTCACCTTTATAAATGCCCCACGCTCCTTACAGCCCACTTGCTACTTTCATTTTTGCTCTAGGTCTTTCTGCATCTATCCAAATCCCTAAAACAATGAACAAATATGGAGCTTACTGCTATTCAATGAATGTTAGCAAATTTGGAAACAACCTACTTCTTGCTTTAAGACATATCTCTGAAAAGAACACCCTGAAAAAAGCATCTACAGGTACAGTACAACTGTCACTGTGGTAAAGTTTAGTACTTTACTACACCGTGAAAACTGTGCTCCAGACATCTCTGTTCTTAATGTGGCAATCAACAGGCTACCTGCAATACATCCTGTTTTAAGGGTGCACATTTAATCTATATCACAGATATCAGTTCCTTAATTCTTTGCAGGCCAACAATGGTTATGTCAGACACGTATTTATGTGCCACTCTCTCTCAGAAAAGTTATTTGCACTTCCTTGTGCATCTCTGCAGCATATGTACAAGATATGTATTTTATGCTTACAGACATTAATTCTGATCAATGGAATATCACAAAATGTACTACTGTGAGTCATGACAGATGTTATCTCATAATATCTCAAAGATGTTTTTTTTTCCTTTCTTAGCAGTAGTTTATGAAATATCAATTTTTTTTTTTTACATACTGTGCAATCCCCACACATTGAGCTGTTGTTACTTTGGCAGTGATCACTGATGCAACCATTTATAATTATACGTTTATATAACATTAACACTACTAAAACTAGCTTCTAACAGACAATCATCTAACTTTCTACTGCTAAGCATGTAAATCCATACATCACAAATATATATTCTATATTATCTTATACATTCATAGCAAGTACTACAATATCAGCCCTTGGGGGGTGGAGGCATTTTAAGCCTAGCCAATTTCCCTTTTTTTGCTTGAAATAACCTATCCCATTTGATTATAAACCATCCCATGGTCGATAATTATATATTACCTCTAATGAGAATAACTGGGATCATAGCATGGATAATTTGAGAGGACCCATGCATGGGATAAAGCATTTAGGAGCTGCATTTGTCCATTAGCAGCACAGCGGAAGTTCTGGGGTAAATTTTCTGTTTTCCATCCACAGATATACGTTGTGCTTGAAAATGGGCAAGGATGAATGTTTATTTTATGTGGATATGGACTCAGTTCCATAGCAGCAGTATCCTCTGCAAAATATACCTGTCCCTCCAAACCATTCTGTTGATGTTGCAGAAGAGGTTTAGATCCTTATACAGAGTATTTCTGATTCCATTTGACTTGCTGATATGCAGTAAATCCATCAGTAACAGGTTGGAGGATGCCTTGTATGCCAAACACAGGTCACCTTTTTGCAGTCTGCAGGATACAGAATATAATGATAGGACTATAAGTCGGTCCATGTAGGGCATGTTGTTTAAGCCTTGTATCCTTTAAGTAAGGCATATCCATGGGTGTACCAGTTGTTCCATTTGTCTGGAGAGCTACATGCCAAAGGAGGCATTATATTCAATGATTGGCCTAATGAGGGCTGATTAAAGGGAGACATTGTCCTAGATCTAGACAAAATCACTTTGTTTATAAGCTGTCCAATACAGAAGGACTCTGATGTGTATTTTGTAGTTTGTATTGTACTGCATTTTGTTTTATGTATGTTAACATTTTTGGAACTTTACTCCCCGAGACACCAGTGAAAATGGGGACATTGCAGATGGACTTTCCCAGTCAAAAATAGATGAAATAAATAATAAAATAAATACTGAAAATACCAGAGTATCTTCTCCCACGTGCCTTTCGCTCTTACACCTAGATAAACACACAGCATTTCTAGAATCTTCTTTATAGCTCACTTTCTTACACTTTCGCCTGCTTTTTTTTTTTACATTCCAGTTTTCAAACTCCTCATTTTAAGCATCCAGGTCTGTCATTGCTCTCCGAGTTGCCCCAAAAAACAGACTTCTGCACCCAGCTTTGCCCCCATTGTCTTACTGCAATATACTAGCTACACCACTACACAACTGTGAATGTTGTGCAAACACACTGAAAGTCAAAAATCTTATTAATGCATCATGCCAGCTGCAACAAAAATTAATTACACAGTAAACTAAAACTGAAAGTTGTACACTGAAACACAAATTCAATTAAACCTAGAGAAAAAAAAGGTCAGATGAACCATAACGCAAATGGTGGGGGTTCCAAGGTTTCATTCTGTGTTTTTTTTTCAATGAAAGTAACTTTCAATGCTTTTAAGTCTATGACAAAGGTTTCCTTAAAAACGTTTTCCATTAAATGATGTGATCCTCATGGTCCAGGTTGCACAGGGCAGAGTGGCCTCAATGACAAATAACTAAACTCAGAAATGGTTCAGAATGCAAAAATACATGGGGCAAATTAAGCAACAGTAGAGGAAAGAACAAACAAGCGAAGTATAGCTGTAACAGGAAACCGCTGGCTATGCATCAGGCAGACATGAATAATGAGGCAGAGTATGTAGGTCACAGAGGTCTTCATGAGAGGAAAAATGTGCTTCTATGAAATAAGTGAGGACAAAGCATAAAAAACAAGTGCAGGGAAATGTTACTTTAAGAGAAAACAGTTGCCTAAATGACAAGACATACCAAATGAAAATTATGCCATGATACTAGTAGCCAGCCACAGACATGGAAAATGGCTTAGGTCACCCCATACTTGGTTTTGGCTGAATGTCATCAGAAGAGGGCAATGAAGTTTCACTAGCTTATAGAAACCACTTAGCTCCAAAAGCAAATGTTAAAGATGAAGAGTACCACAAATTAGGGTGTGTGTGTGTGTGGGGGGGGGGGGGTAGCAACTCTAAGTCTATCATCCCAAAGATGTACACTCAGGAACAAGAAGGTTGTTCACCGACTTGGGGGGGGTAAACAAAAAAAAGTCTAGAGTCAGAAAAGCAGTTAAATGCAAACCAGGCCAAAAAAATCCTTAAAAACTTGGGAAAATTAAAAATATTTCACACTTTGGACTGAGCAACCCACACCTCAATCATGGACATTAGTCCATATGATAGCACAAACGTCGATGATCAAGAAAACCCTCAATGCTACCACAGACAGGTATGATGTGTGACACAATGAAGGAAAAATAATCCAGTATCACGACATACAGCTACAGTACAAAATAAAGGGTAAAGGTGCACTTTTGGGTGTCAGCCCAGCATTAAGGGATGGTTATGTTTTACACAGAGGTGTGAAATGGCAGCCACCTTCACAAAAAGTAGTTGTGTACCTATCATAAATGTAGATGTTCGAGTGTATTCACTGTTGCAGTCATTACTTTTGGGATATCCTGCTGGCAGGCTGCCCTCAATCGGCCAGAATTCCAAAGTCTAGGTCCGGCATCGGTTGCTGTCGCCTCTTCCCTGATGTCAGTGCGCCAGGGGTATAAAAGATGCAGCAGACACCATTTTCTTCAGTTTTTCTTGCCCCAGATGTCAGGTGCCCCAAAATTGGTAGGCTGAAAAATATGCCAATAATAATGCATGCACAAAAACAACATTTCCTTCATCTACAAGCAAATACACCAAATAGGTTGTATAGGATAGAGAAGTGCAGATAAGTCTCAGCAAAGAAAAGGGGGATGGTGGGTGGGTAACCTGGACTGCAACAGTGAATACACTCTAACATCTACATGTATGGTAGGTACACAACTGTACTATGTTCATCGTGTTTCACTGTTGCAGTCATTACTTTTGGGTTGAATCCCAAAGCTGAGGAAGGGCGGCTGGGCTAAATAGGGTTAGGAGAGGCTATGAGGCCCTGCAGAACTGGAGTGGAAAGCCTGCTCTGGATTTAGAGTAAAGAGGTAAGTGGTAGTGCTTTGTGAAGGTGTGCACTGAACTCCAAGTTGCAGCCTCTAAGATATCTTTGGTTGGTACTCCTCTGAGGAAGGCTGCTGAAGTGGCTGCTGCTCTGGTGGAATGAGGCCTAATGCCCTTAGGCACTGATTTGCCATGTTGAAAATAGCAGAAATGGATGCAATGGCCTATCCATTTAGAAATAGTCTGTTTTGAGATGGCCTTTCCTTGTGATCCTGCAGCATATGACACTAAAAGTTGCTCAGTCTTTCTGAAAGCTTTAGTTCTGTCCAAGTAAAAGTGTAACTGCCTGTGTATGTCCAAAGAATGCAGAATTTTCTCACCCTTGTTCTGTGGATTAGGATAAAAGGTAGGCAAGTGAATGGTTTGGTTAAGGGCCACAATGGACACCACCTTAGGCATAAATGCATGGTTTGTCCTCAGAGAAACCCTGTCTGGATGAAAAATGATGAAAGGTTCCACAGCCAAGAGTACTTGTAACTCTGAGACTCGCCTTGCAGAGGTTATTGCTAGGAGCAGAGCTGTTTTCCAGGATAAGAATTTTATATCTGCTGTTGATGCTGGCTCGAAAGGAGGCAGTGTGAGTTTTTCCAAAACATAATTGAGGTCCCAGGCCGGAACCGGTGCTCTCCTTGGAGGTCTAATGTTTTTGGCCCTTCTGAGGTACTGCCTTATTAAAGGATGAGAAAAGATAGGTGGTTCCATATTGTAATGGGCTGAAATGGCAGAGGCATGAATCTTAATTGATGAGAAAGAAAGGCCTTTGTTCAGCATCTCAGTTAGGTATTGTAAAATCTGAGGGATATTTGGTACACACATGTCACTGCCTTGTTCCTGGTTCCAAGCACAGAATCTCTTCCATTTTTCTGCATAAGATTTTCTGGTACTGGGCCTCCTGGCCTCCAAGATAATATCCATAACAGCTTTTGAAAGAGGAGTGTTCTGAATGGCTACATTACCCGCCATGCTGCCAGATTTAAGATCCTGAGTTGGTTGTGCAGGATCTGATTGCTTTTCTGGTCAGTAAGTGAGAAGTTTGAGGCAATATCCATGCTGGACCTTGAGACAAGCTCTTTAGGATTGGGTACCAGTGCTGGCATGGCCAGTCTGGTGCAATCAGTATCATTTTTGGCTTCTCTTGTCTGACCATTAGGAGTACCCTGGGAAGGAGAGGCAGTAGGGGAAAAGCATATACCGTTAGATTTTTCCAGCTAAAGGATAGGGCATCCACTTTCCATGCTTGTTTGTGATAAATCCTTGTGCATAATCTCTGCAATTGGCAGTTGTGAGGGGAGGCAAATAGATCTATGTCTGGGCATCCCCATTTCCTTATTATCATGCTGAAGACTTGTGGATCCAGTTTCCATTTGTGGGAATCCATGAGGTTTCTGCTTAGTTCGTCTGCCAGAGTATTTGTTTTTCCTGGCAGGAATTGTACTTGCAGGTGAACTTGGAAAGCCAATGCTGTGTCCCATAAGGTCGCTGCTTGTCTGCAGAGGGGGTAGGAATGTGTACCTCCCTGCTTGTTTATGTACCACATGACAGTAGTGTTGTCTGTCTTTATCAGTAACTGTCCTGGACAAAGCAGGTCCTTGAAAGCTGTCAGGGCATTTTGAACAGCTAGCATCTCTTTTTGATTGATGTGAAGATGCATCTGGTTTGCAGGCCATGTGCCCTGAATACATTTTCCTGCTATATGGGCCCCCAGGCATAATCTGATGTATCCGTTGCAGTGTCTGTCTGGCTGTGGGTAATCTGAATGGCAGCCCCTTGTTGTGGTGACAGGCTTCTGTCCACCATCGAAACTCCTGTTGCAGGCAGGGAATGAGTGAAATTACTGCCTCCAGGCTGTGGCAATGTTGAGTCCAAACACATTTGAGATACCACTGTAGTTTCCTCATATGCAGTTTGGCATATGGAATTAGAAGAATGCAAGATGCCATGAAACCCAAGGCATGCAGGATTTTCCTTGCAGATAAGTGGGTTTTTGTTGCCAATTTCTTGAAGTAAGTAGTCAGTTGCTTTTGTTTGTCTGGTGTGAGATAAGCCATCTGGGCAGTTGTATTTAAGCTTGCACCCAGGAATATTATCTCTTGAGAGGGCACTAGTTTTGATTTCTTTTTGTTTACTGTGTACCCTAGGCCAATTAGCAATCTTTTTACAAACGCCAGATGCTTCAGAAGAATGTCTTTGTTCTCTGCTTGAATTAGGCAGTCGTCCAAGTAGGGATATATTTGAATTCCTCTTTGTCTGCAAAATGCAATTACTGGTGCCAGGCATTTTGTGAAGACCCTGGGCACAGTAGATAAGCCAAAGGGCAGTGCAGAGAATTGGTAATGCATTGAGCCAGCTATGAATCTGAGGTATCTTCTGCAAGACTGTCTGATTGGGACATGCAGGTATGCCTTTTTTAGGTCCAAGTTATGAGCCAAGCCTTCTTGCCCATCATGGGCAGTAACTGCTGTAGAGTCAACATCTTGAATTTTGGAACTTCCAGAAACTTATTTAGTATAGACAGGACCAGTATTGGTCTCCAGGTTTTGTCTTTTCTGGGTACTAGAAAGAGTCTGGAGTAAAATCATTGCCCCTGCTCTTGTTATGGTACTTGCTGAATGGCCCTCATGTCCATGAGGGCTGTAATTTGTTTTTGTGCCTCTGCCCATTGATTGTG
Organism: Protopterus annectens; assembly: GCF_019279795.1. Lineage (NCBI taxonomy): Eukaryota > Metazoa > Chordata > Ceratodontiformes > Protopteridae > Protopterus > Protopterus annectens. The sequence continues at coordinate 251,191,143 of NC_056750.1, read as the reverse complement.
GGGCAGGTCTGGCATACCTTTTGACCTTGGTAGGGTGTGAAAATGGAACCTGTAGCCTTGGGACACTATGTTCAGGACCCATTTGTCTTTGGTAACCATTTGCCAATTTGATGAAAAAATTGCTACTTTTCCCCCTAAGGGGGCTGCCAAATGAAAAGTGCTTGGATCTGGTAGAGGAAAGTCATTGGGACTGTTTCCTGTAAGGTTGTGATTTGTCTTCTCCGCTTTTGGAGGTAGGAGCACCCCATTGTTTAGGCCTGTATGAGCCTTGGGGCTGAGCTCTGCCTCTGGGATATCTGTATCTGCCTCTTTGTGGTCTGACACTGGAAAGGACCAATTTTTAGAGGGCCAGTTCCTGCTAAACCTGGGTGGCTGTACCTCTAAAATCCTTGACTGTCTGCATGGATTTTGCTTTATCCTCCATTTTTTTCAACACCTCTTCTGCTTTAGTACCAAACAAAGTATCATGCTGTAATGGTGCATCTAATAATTTTGCTTTAACATGATCAGGCAGATTCTGTTCCTTTAACCAAGCATGCCTCCTGATAACAGAAACTGTAACAGCGGCCCTGCAAGAGGCCTCCAGTGAATCACAGCCACATTGCAAAGTATGCTTTCCCACTTGTTCAGCTGCATGCAATAAATCCTGCAATTCCTTGTTCTCTGAATATTCAGTATTTGTCATCATTTTCTGTTTAAGCACTGACATTAAACATTGCTGATATTTAAGCAAATGAAACTGACAATTTAAAGCCCTTACAGCTAGGGTAGCAGAAGTGTAGACTTTTTCCCCCATCTGTCTAGAGCCCTAGAATCCCTATCAGAGGGGACAGGGTTTTTTGCAGTGGAAACTTTAACCCCTTTGGGACCCTGAGATTTAGTTTCTAGGTCAGCAGCAGGGTTTTTATATAGGAATTTATGAGAATCCGGAACCCTGTAGTATCTGTCTGGCTTAGTAGGTGCAAGGGGTAAAGAGTCAGGGGACAGGCCAGACTCTGAAAATACATCATCTACAATGTCCAGAACAGGTGGAATAGCAAGGGGTTTGTGCTGAGGAAGTAGCAGAAAGTCTCTGAGCCTTTTCTTAGATTCAGAATAATCTTGGCTCTCCCAGTGGAAATGCTCCCTCATGGTATGCAGGGTTTCCCCAAAAGAATAATCCTCAGGAGGAGAGGCTGAAGGAATGGATTCTTCAGCATCAGAATCCTCATAGGGAAGCATGGAGTAATCCTGTTCAGAAGAGGAATCAGAGGAAATAGAAACCTGATCAGAAGAATCATACTCTGTCTCTTGCCTAGGCCTCTTATCAGGAGGGGGATGGGAGCCCCTGATCAAACTAATTAGGTCTTCGGCCATTTTGAGCATCTGTTTTTTAGGCATGGAAGTCTGAGAAGGAGAATGCTGTACTTGTTTCTTTGTCTTTAGAGCTGCTTTAGTCTTTGTCTTTGAAGCTGAAGATGGCTTAATATATAGTTGTGTAGGTCTGCGGCTCCGGACCCATCTGAGGGAATGATTTCCAAGTGTCCAATACCTTGAGTTTCCAGAGGCCCAGTCGGCTCCACATGGGAGTCAGAAGCGGCCTGTGACTCTGAGGTAGCGGGCGCCCAGGGCTGCGATAGCGCCTCACTGAGAACCGGTGACTGGCCTAGCAGAGGTTTCGTCGTCGGTTTTGGACCTCAGATGCCTATTCTCTTCCCTGCGTTTTTTGTAAATTCTAGTTGTCGGCTGGTCCGACGGCATTATATAATTAAAATTTTCGGCCAAAGTAATGAAATGCAAAATCAAACCGACGCTTGGTTAAATCTAGCACAAAACCGACAGCTAGCAACGTTGTGATCAGGGCCTAGGCAAGGAACACAGTAAGAGTGAAAATCCTTATGAGGTATTTGCTTCCCACAAGAAATACAATTGTTAACTTTTTCTGACATCGGTCTGGAGCAAGAAATAAGTTTCTCCAATGGGGTACTTAGCTTTAATGAAGACTTCGGTTCTGAAATTCGGATTTGAAAATCTCAGGAGTCGGCTGACCGGTACTTGCGAACTGCTTTTGCTTCGGGCACCGCGCGGCAAGAAAGACTGAAGAAAATGGCGTCGGCTGCATCTTTTATACCCTTGGCGCACTGACATCAGTGAAGAGGCGACAGCAACCGACGCTGGACCTAGACTTTGGAATTCTGGCCGACTGAGGGTAGCCTGCCAGCAGGATAACCCAAGAGTAATGACTGCAACAGTGAAACACGATGAACATCCTACACTGTTTCTTTTCATATTAATTTCTTGTTTCTAGTATATGTTTTAAGTGCTGATTTTCTTCTGTTGTAATCTAGCCCAGGAAAGCCAAACAAGAGCAAGGATTCTCTAAGTTAACTTAAACAGTCAAGCACTGATGAGCAACACAAAGTAGATATGATAACCACATTTCCAGGAAATTTAAACACACTTGGGGAAACTGTCTTTGTGGACAAAGGCTAAAATGGTTATGTAAACTGCCATGAGCTCTCAGCTGCACTTTATTGGAATATTCTTCAGAGAGTCCCAAGGGATACGGATACAATGACTAATTTAAATGATGAATGGTTCTACTGTTGCCACAGTTTGACTTCAGTTTCAAAAACAGTGCTTCTGTTCCCTCCCTCAAAAAAAAAAAAAATATATATATATATACACACACACATATATATATTTATTCAGCTGCTCTTACTTTAACTGTCTTAGTTGCTCTTCTGCGTGCTATCTCTTCAATCACTCTTACTCTGCACTTATTACTACTGCTTGTTAGTAGCCTTCTAATTTACTGCCTTCTGCACTTGTTTTTTAGTAATTTGTTAATTTTACTGCATTTACTTGAACTGTATTTGCCGTAGTGTTGCTACACACTCTACAATTTGCATTGTATTTATTGCTGCTTTAGCTGCTTTTCTGTAAAAAAAAAAAAAAAAAAAAAAAAAAAAAATTCTAAGCTTGTTTCCTGCCTTTCCTGTAACTAGTCAAGTCCAGATACAGACTTCTAATAACTGCAATAAAGGATTCAAGTGTAAACGAAAACACCAAATATAAACAGCACACTTGAAGGAAATAAGGCTCAGCTCCTGGAAACATTAAACTCTTTAATAGTCCACAAGGAGACAAATGTCTTTAACGCTAACAATCGTCTTCATCAGAACATCAAAATCAAATAAAATAACAACAAGGACAACCCCTTATATACCCAAAATTTTACAATAATTAATCTTAATTAATTCATTAACCCATTAACCCTTAAAGGGCTCTAGAAACTCATTCTGCCATACAAAATTTAATGATACAAACTTTTATCACTCTATGAGCCACTTAATTAAAAACATATTCCATACATATATAACTAAAATACCTTTAAAACACTAGTATACTTAATGATATATACAATAAAATTGCACTTATGAATATATAAATATACAATTGAGTCTCCCAAATTTTTAGCTTCATTCAAGTACAATGAATGCACTTAAATGTAGTTTAGTGCCATCTGGTGTTGCAAGTGACAAAAACTAAATAAAGCAAACCACAATAGTGGTTAAATGAACTACCTTATAACTTTGTTCATAAAAAATAGAGTATGAAATTCATGAATGACTTGCATAACATTTTCTACCACTTAAAGGCTATCTAAATAATGAATATATACATAGTAATATATTATTCTAAATACTATAAATTAAACATATATCAATAATATCAATTATATCTAATAGAGTAACAGTTACAATAAAGTGAAATGGGATCATGTCTCATAATTTGATAATGTAAGCTTATGTACAAATATATAAAAGTATAAAAATATATAACTATTTGGATAAGTAAACCTACAAGAGAACAAATGAAATAGTGAAAATGAAATAGTAAAAACTAAGCTCTGAATTGATTAGTGATGTACTACATGTGCCATATTAATTAATCAAGCCTTCTATACAACTACAGCTTCGCTGCTCTCATTTTCAACACAGGTGCAATGGAAATGATATCATTGAGACCTGGGGGCTTATTGGCTTCAAGAACTATCTGCCAAATCAATTCTTTATACTCAATGGATGTCTCCCACAGGCCACTCCTGACATCCTTATCCACCACTTCCAGCACAAAAAATTGAAGTTTGAGTTTGGTGTTTCCAGGAGCTGAGCCTTATTTCCTTCAAGTGTGCTGTTTATACCAGATACAGACTTGCTGTATCCAGGTCTACTGGCAAGCTTCTGAGCCCCCCCCCACCAATCCTTTTTGTGTTGGAGGGAAGCCTTCTAGCATATCAGTGGGAGTGGTAAGCACTAGGTAGCCTATCTACCATGGGAAGAGTGGGTTCTGGCCATTTAGCAGTTTTTCTATCTCCTTCTACTTTCTGGTTAAAAGCCCGTTTTGCGTTTGGTCCCTGCCTTTCCTATAACTAGTATAGTCCAGGTACAGATTTGCTCCATCCAGAACTGTTGGGAAGCTTCTGAGCTTCCCCAAGCCCTTCTTTTTTGGAGAGACGTCTTCTAGCTTACCAGTGGGAGTGGTAAGCACTAGGTAACCTATCTACCACAGGAGGAGTGGTTTCTGGCCCAGAAATTATAGTTTATTGGCCGTTTGGGAAGCGTTTCCATCTCTTTCAACCTTCTCATTTAAAAGTCTGTGTTTGCGCTTGTTTCCTGCCTTTCCTGTTTACTAGTCTAGTCCAGGTACACAATTGCTGTATCCAGGACTCTTTGTAAGCTTCTGAGCCCCCCAAGCCTTTCCGTGTTGGAGGGAAGCCTTCTAACTCATCAGTGGGAGTGGTAAGTATCAGGTAGCCTATCTACCACAAGAGGAGTGGTCCCTGGCCCAGAAATTGTAGCTATTGGCTGTTTGAGCAGTTTTTTTCCATCTCTTTCAACTTTCTGGTTTGAAAGTTGCACTTGTGCCTGTTTCCCGCCTTTCCTATAACTAGCCTAGTCCGGTTACAGAGTTGCTGTATCCAGGATTGTTAGTAAGCTTTTGAGCCCACCAAGCCTTTCTGTGTTGGAGGGAAGCCTTCTAGCTAATCAGTGGGAGTGGGTAAGCATTAGGTAGCCTATCTATCACAAGAGGAGTGGTTCCTGGCCCAGAAATTGTAGCTATTGGCTGTTTGGGCAGTTTTTTTTCCATCTCTTTCAAAGTTCTGGTTTAAAATCCGCACTTGCGCTTGTTTCCCACCTTTCCTGCAGCTAGCCTAGTCCAGATACACAGTTGCTGTATCCAGGACTGTTGGTAAGCTTCTGTGCCCCACAAGCCTTTCTGTGTTGGAAGAAAGCCTTCTAGCTTATCAGTGGTAGTGGTAAGCACTAACTAGCCTGTCTACCACAAGAGGAGAGGTTCTTGGCCCAGAAATTGTAGTTTATTTACCATTTGGACAGTTTGTCCATCTCTTTCAACTTTCTGGTTTAAAAGACCACATCTGCACTTGTTACCCATCTTTCCTGTAACCGACCTACTGTGTAGCACTAGAAAGCCTTAAACTGATACAAGCCTTCTAGCTTAGAAGAGAGACTTTGGAGTGCTTAAGTATCAGTTTTCTGTACTTTCTTGCTGTACTTAACTGTTTTCTGCCTAAACGCAGATTTTCCAGTATTTATTGTGATTTAAAAGCTTTTTTTCACATATTGCACTTATTTAACTGTCTGCACTTTTAAAAAGTTGCTTTTAGTTTAAATAATTTGTTTAACTTTTGTAGGCTACACACTAAAGTGCAATAGCCTTTTCTGATCATTTGTAGTTGTTTAAAGCTGTTTTAAGTGTATTTTTTACTGTTTTTGCCTTATCTTTTCAAAAAAAAATTCCTTGTTTCCCACCTTTCTAAGCTAGTATAGTCCAGCTTTCAGGCTAGAGCTGAATTCAGGGCTGTAATACTAGTTTCTGAGTTGCCCATACGTTACTTGGATAGGAGGAAGTTTCTCTGTTCACCTGTGAGAGAGGGGAGCTTTGAGCAACTTATCTGTCCCTGGAGGAGTGGTTCCAGCCCAGATGTTAGTAGTTTATTGGCCATTATGGGCTAATTTCTATCTCTTTCATTTCCCTACTATAAAAACCCCGTCTGCACGGTTCTGCGCACTGGGCAGTGCCGGTTAGCTACGGTTAAATTATTCCCAGCTCCACTAAGTCTCCTCTTCAGTTTTTCCATTGAAACTAGTCTAACTCTCAACCTAAGCACTCAAAAAGCATCTTACAGCCCAGCACTTGCTCAGACCTAATAGCAAACACTAATATACTCTGATACTGACTGTCCAGCAGGGCAAGGCTCTTTATTTACCCCTCACCAACCAAGCGACTAAGCAGCACACCCTACTATTCAGGCATGACCAAAGGGCAACTTCAGGTGCACTCTCCAGTCCAACTGGTGAATCTGGGTATCCTGAGGCAATGTTACAACTGCCTCATATACACAGACAACCCTCTCCTCCTACCACAAAACACTAACATATGCGAGAGATGCAATTATACAGCCAAACTGGAAGCTAAGCTGTCTCCACCCAAGACTGGAACAGACAGTCAAGAGGAGAAGGTTAACACTTGCACTACACTGCCAGTCGCACAAAGACTTACTAAACAGCACTGGCAAAAAATACACAAATACACAAAATCATACTCGGAGGCTCTAAATACAAACCTGCAAAAGCATCAGTCCTCCAAAGCAGACACCCATACACCCTGCACTTCCCGTCACAGACCAAACACATAAAACACAAAATCAGTGTGCCGCACATCACAGCCCTTAAGGCAAAATAACATACCTAATACACGAGTAATAGGTGACTATACAGTCAGGCACACTGACGTCCCACTCACTAGGCTGCACAAGCAGAAGGTTACTGTTAGCTGTCTGTCGGGAGCCAGAATCCGCCACATAACACAAGCACTCAGGTCACTCCAGAACAAGTACAAATATGACTCTGTCATTGTTCATGTTGGTGTGAATGACCTGAGACATACCTTTCTGTAGTACATATCACGCAGCCCAGGCTGGCATGACCCTGAGTAGCATCCTGCCCTCATCAAGAATGATACCTCAGTATAAAGAAAACATGATCAATTTCAGCAATTGGCTAAACTTCTGGTGTCATTCAAAGGGGATTCAGTGTCTGTCAGCCTGGGACGACATGCTCGACAATCTGTGTTGCTACGCAAGACACGGCTTGCACCTGTCACCCCTAGGCTTTCGAATACTGGCCAAGGCTCTTGCTGCCCCCATAGTGCCTTTTTTAGGCAAGGCTCAAAAGTCGAACCCACCTCCATGAACAGCACAATTAACAAAAAACTGAGGGTTATGCTACTCAATGCCAGGAGTTTAAATCTCAAAATGCACGCGCTCGAAGCACTCCTCAGTATGGAGTACATCCGACATCTGTGCAGTAACTGAAACCTGGTTCAAGGCTCCAGACAGCACCCCAGCACTATCGGGCTACAACTCATACCACACGTTTCAGCCACAGAACACGGACCGAAACACAAAAGGAGAGGGTGTATCCATATTCATCAAGGATACCTACACCTCCAGGTTAGTGGCGCAGCATGATACCTCTCGGTCAAATCTACAACGCAAATTGTGGCCTGCTACAGATCACCCTCCATGAACCAGGACCAACACTCCACCTTTCTGGAGACACTGGAAAACATGAAGATCCTACCGAACACCCTGATATTGGGTGATTTCAATTACCCTACCATTCACTGGGAAAACTACTCAAGTACAAAGTCCCAGGCCAAGCGCTTCCTGGAATTCATCAACTCAAATGCCCTAAATCAGCTGGTAAACTCCCCTACCAGAGATGAAAACATATTGGACCTGGTCATCACCAGCATGGGCGACAGGTGTTCCACACCGGAGGTCAAGATGTCACTGCTTAGATCAGACCATAAACTATGCACTCTGGAGGTCCACATCCCAACACCATCCCCAACTAAGGAAACCACAGTAAAAAAACTTCTCTAAAGCAAACTTCACCTTACTTAAGACAGAGGTGGTAAGTTTCACAGCCCCCACGCTAAAGGATAACGCTGCCCAAGATGCAGAAACCTTTACAAATGCACTCTATGAGCACCTACAAGGATGCAAGGATTGTGCCCATCCCTAGCAAAACCAAGACTCACTCCTCTAAGAGAAGGAAACCAGTTTGGTGGACCCTGCAAAAAAAAGGCTATACAATAGGAGGAGGAAACTAGTTCAGAAAAAAAGCAAATCCCAAGAAAGAAAGATAACTCTGATCAGTATCAGTAAGAAACTAAGGTCCCTCATGAAATCATCCAAGGCTAACTTTCAAAAAAAATAGCCAAGGATTCAAAAGATAACCACAAAGCCTTCTTTAGCTATGTTAAGAATCTAAGTGGCAACTCGCAGATATGCACTGAACTAGTGCAAAATAGCACAAAATATACTGAACATACTGATATTGCCAACATCCTGGCAGATAGATTCAGTGCAAACTTCACCCCCCTCTCACCTCCAAAAGGGCCCTCAATAATACTGGAAAAGTGTAGTGCCCCAAAAATCACAGAAGCACAGGTGAAACCAGCCCTTTCAAAAGCCAAAAACACAGCGTCAATGGGACCAGATGGTGTCCCAGGCTGCGTCTTGCACGAACTACAGAATGAACCCCCCAACTAAACACACTGTTCAACCTCAGCCTCTCCACAGGCTACATGCCCATAGAATAGTGCACAGCAATGGTTATTCCTCCCCACAAAGGAGAGGCCACAACCGACCCTGGTAACTATTGCCCCATAAGCCTGACTAGCCTGGTCTGCAAGGCTATGGAGCTCATCATCATGGAACTCATTAACAAAAACATTGGGAACCTCCAAACACTTGACCCGACCCAGTTCAGCTTTCTTAAGGGCAGATCATGCCTACTAAACCTGGTTGACTTCTTTGACACAGTCACCCGGGACATAGACAAGGGAAAGGTGGTTCACCAGCCTGAACATAAACCCCTACGTCATGAGATGGGTTGCCAACTGGCTTACAGACAGAACTCGCAAGTAAGAAAAGCGGGTTCCAGGTCCAACTCTAAACCAGTCACAAGTGGTGTCCCGCAAGGCTCGGTCCTGGGACACCTACTGTTCAGCATATACTTCTCAGAAATACAGGCAAACACAGGAGGACTATGGCTAACCAAGTTCGCCGATGACTGCAAACTGGGAGCCATAACGGACTCTCCGGCTGACACGGACATCCTCCAAAAGGGCCTTACTGAGATGGACACCTGGTGTCAAAGTCAAGGCCTCAAGCTAAATGCAAAAAAATGCATAGTCATCCCATTTGGGAAAAACATAACACCCACGAATTACCACATAGGTGGCAGCTCCCTTAATACAGAAGAGGTAATAAGAGATCTGGGGACCCAGGTAGATAGTAATCGCTCCTTTGACAATCATATTGCTAAAGTAGTTAGGAAATCCTTCTATGTGGCCCATCTAATTACTTAAGGGTTCGCATCTAGAAATAAAGAGGTTATAGTGCCCCTCTACTCGTCACTCATTAGACCCATCATAGAGTACAATGGCCCATTTGGGATGCACCTCACAAGACACTTCTAACAGCTGGAAAGACCACAAAAGTACCTCATCAAGAGGATTACTGACCTCAAACATATGTCCTATGCAGCCTGACTGAAAAAACTCCAGCTGTACTCAGTGACATATTGAGTGTGTGTGTGTGTGTGTGTGTGTGTGTGTGTGTGTGTGTGTGTGTGTGTGTGTGTGTGTGTGTGTGTGTGTGTGCATTTATGTTTTTTTCTTTTTAACCCAACTTGGGAAGGTCATACACCTATGTAAGCACCCCTGCCTTTCTTTCTTATACTGCTCCACAACCTAAACCTTGTGAACCTTAATTAGTCACCTCCCACACAAAGATATATTATCTTGATAGAACTAATGCCTTCATACATTCTGATCAGTTATTCATTTCTTGTGAAAGTATGAAAAAAACAGCCAATGGGGATGCACAAGCCAGTGCATTTCTTTGTGCTGGTCCCAAGCCCGGATAAATGAGGAGGGTTGCGTCAGGAATGGCACCCGGCGTAAAAGTTTGCCAAATCATACATGCGGACAGCAGTACAGATATACATACCGGATAGGTCGAGGCCCGGGTTAACGGCCACCACCAGTACTGTTGCCCAACAGGGTGCTGGCAGAAATTGGGCTACTGTTGGCATAGGAGGAAAAGAGGGGAAAGGCATGCCCGAAGGCAGGTAAAGGCTAGGACTGCAGTAGTGAGGGTCGGAACTTTGAATTTTGGCAGTATGACTGGTAATGGGGAGAGCTAGCTGATATGATGGACAGAAGGAAGGTTGATATATTGTGTGTGCAAGAGACCAGATGGAAGGGGCAGCAGGGCTAGGTGTATCAGAGGTGGGTTCAAATTGTTTTATCATGGTGTGGATAGGAGAAGAAATGGCGTAGGGGTTATCCTGAAGGAACAGTATGCCAAGAGTGTTTTGGAGGTGAAAAGAGTGTCAGATAGAGTGATGTTTATGAAGCTGGAAATTGATGGTGAAATGATGAATGTTGTTAGTGCATATGCTCCACAAATTGGGTGTGCGATGGATGAGAAAGAAAAATTTTGGAGTGAGTTAGATGAATTGGGGATGACCTGTACACAAGGGTGAGAGAGTGGTAATTGGAGCAGATTTCAATGGACATGTTGGTGAAGGGAACAGAGGGAATGAGGAAGTGATGGGCAGGTATGGTGTTAAGCAAAGGAATGCAGCAGGTAAGATGGTAGTGGATTTTGTGAAAAGGATGGACATGACTGTGGTGAATACATAATTTAACAAGAGGGAGGAGCATAGGGTGACATACAAGAGTGGAGGAAGATGCACACAGGTGGATTATACCTTGCGTAGAAGGGCCAGTCTGAAGGAGACTGGAGACTGCAAAGTGGTGACAGGGGAAAGTGTAGTTATGCAGCACAGAATGGTGGTTTGCAGGATAACATTGGTCATCAGGAAGAGGAGTGTGAGAGCAGCACCAAGGATTAAATGGTGGAAACTGAAAAAGGGTAATTGTGAGGTGGAGTTCAGGGAAGAGTTAAGACAGGCACTGGGTGGCAGTGAAGAGTTACTGAATAGCTGGGTAACTACAGCAGAGTTAGTAAGGGAGATGGCTAGAAAGGTGCTTGGTGTGACATCTGGAAAGAGGAAGGAGGACAAGGAGACCTGGTGGTGGAATGAGGAAGTACATGAGAGTATACAGAGAAAGAGGTTGGTGAAGAAGAAGTGGGATTGTCAGAGAGATGAAGAAAGTAGACAGGAGTATAAGGAGATGAGGTGCATGGCAAAGAGAAAGGTGGAAAAGGCTAAGGATAAAGCGTATGAAGAGTTGTATGAAAGGTTGGACACTAAGGAGGGAGAAAAGGAACTGTACCGATTGGCTAGACAGGGGGACCGAGCTAGTAAAGATGTGCAGCAGGTAAGGGTGATAAAGGATAATGAGGGAAACCTACTCAAAAGTGAGGAGAGTGTGTTGAGCAGATGGAAAGAGTACTTTGAGGGGTTGATGAATGAAGAGAATGAGATGGAGAGAAGGTTGGATGATGTGCGGATAGTGAATCATGAAGTGCAGTGGATTAGCAAGGAGGAAGTAAGGATAGCTCCAAAGAATGGAAAGGCTGTTAGTCCATATGACATACCTGTGGAAGCATGGAGGTATTTAGGTGAAATGGCAGTGGAGCTTTTAATTAGATTGTTTAATGAAATCTTGAAAAGGGAGAGGATTGCCTGAGGAATGGAGAAAAAGTGTTTTGGTACTGATTTTTAAGAACAAGGGTGATGTGCAGAGCTGTAGTAACTACAGAGGGATTAAACTGATCAGTCACAGCATGAAGTTATGGGAAAGAGTAGTGGAAGCTAGGTTAAGAAGAGAGGTGATTATTGGTGATCAGCAGTATGGTTCCATGCCGGGAAAGAGCACTAAAGATGTTAAGTTTGCTCTGAGTGTGTTGATGGAGAAGTACAGAGAAGGTCAGGAGGAGTTGCATTGTGTCTTTGTGGACTTAGAGAAAGTATATGACAGGGTACCTACAGAGGATTTGTGGTACTGTATGAGGAAGTCGGGAGTGTCAGAGAAGTATGTAAGAGCAGTACAGGATATGTATGAGGGTAGAGTGACAGCAGTGAGGTCTGCAGTGGGAGTGACAGATGCATTTAAGGTGGAGATGGGATTACATCAAGGATCAGCTCTGAGCCCTTTCGTATTTGCAATGGTGATGGACAGGCTGACAGACGAGATCAGACAGGAGTCCCCGTGGACTATGATGTTTGCAGATGACATTGTGATCTGTAGTGAGAGTAGGGAACAGGTGCAGGAGACCCTGGAGAGGTGGAGATATGCTCTAGAGAGGAGAGGAATGAAGGTCAGGAGGACTAAGACAAAATATATGTGTGTGAATGAGAGGGAGGATAGAGGAATGGTGAGGATGCAGGGAGTAGAGGTGGCGAAGGTAGATGAGTTTAAATACTTGGGATCAATAGTTCAGAGTAATGGTGAGTGTGGAAGAGAGGTGAAGAAGAGAGTACAGGCAGGATGGAGTGAGTTTAGAAGAGTGTCAGGAGTGATTTGTGACAGACGAGTGAAAGGGAAGGTCTACAAGAGGGTAGTGAGACCAGCTATGTTATATGGGTTGGAGACAGTGGCACTGACAGAAAGGCAGGAGTCAGAGCTGGACATGGCAGAATTAAAGATGTTAAGATGTGCACTGGGTATGACGAGGGTGGACAGGATTAGTAATAAGTAAATTAGAGGGTCAGCCCAGGTTGGAAGGTTTGGAGACAAAGCCAGAGAGGCAAAATTACATTGGTTTGGACATGTGATGAGGAGGAATGCAGAGTACATTGGGAAAAAGATGCTAAGGATGAAGCTGCCAGGTAAGAGGAAAAGAGGAAGGCCTAAGATAAGGTTTATGGATGTGGTGAGAGAGGACATGCAGGTGGTTGGTGTGACAGAGCAAGATGCAAAGGACAGGAAGAAATGGAAACAGATGATCCGCTGTGGTGACCCCTAACGGGAGCAGCCGAAAGAAGAAGAAGAATGAAGGTATGAAAAAATTACAACTTGTGTCAAAACAGACAATTTCCAAATGGCTGTCACATATTTTTAGTTATTGTTAAACCCAACACAACAAGGCAATTCCAGGCAGGGTCGGGGCTCACTCTTCCAGGGCCTTGGTTTCATCAGTGGCTTTTTAGAATGGGTTACATTCTAGACTTATTGTAGCAGCAGCTTGATCTTCTGTATATACCTTTACAAAGCATTACAAACTAGATTCCTTCACCAGGTCTAGAACAGGCTTTGCTAGGACCATTCTCCAGGGGCTCCTGGACCCACATCATTCCTTCTCCCAATCTTTATAAGCTATGGCAGTCTATTCAAATACAAAGGCTACTACAGCTGTGATCAAATAATGACTGCAGTACAGTTGTGTAAGTAAACTTACCATAGCAGCAGATGTTTGAATGATTACTGCTGCAGTAGCCACTCCCTCCAACCCCCATACTTTGTGAATTTTTGCTGCCATGGTGAGGAGTGGCAATTTTATTTCCTAGCATTGACCTCTTTCAGTGCTCTAGCCTTATTTTTTCAGTTGACATGAAAGCTCAAAAAGGCTTCACAGGAAGTTACTAGGCTAACAGCCCTAGAGCTTTTTTCACCCTAGCCATTCTTGTCCCAATTTTCCCAATTATCAATGCCCACAGGCAAGAATGGCTTTGGTATATGCCTGCGACTTAGGGCATTTACAAACTGCCCCTGTCCATAAAGGCCAAAGGCAATAAGCCAGAGGTGAATTTGAAATTTCCCATCCATTGGTCCAAATTGTTTGAAGGAAGAGCTCTGTTTCACATGAGTGGGGAGTTTGTTCCAGACAAAGGGTAATCTCTGAGAAACATACCTGTCCCTCCAATATGTATTATGTTACAGATGAGTCTTAGACCTTTAGATTGGATAATTACAATGACTGTTTTACAAATATGTAGCAGATCCATTACCCCTGGATTGGAGAATGCCTTGTAGGTTAGGCTAGGAATATAGCACCCATCAGTAGTCTGTAGAGACTGAGTACAGGGGCAGGTTTTGAGGCGGTCCACATAGGACATATTTACACCCTGTATTCTTTGCTTGGCACCCAAACCATTGTTTTTCTTCAGATCTGCTTGAGCTTTACAGAAGTTTTGGTGCGTGGAAAGAGCCTTAAAGCTTGGAAGCTTGCCAGTTGTTACAAATGAAGAAATGCTATTCCAGACATTTTTATTTAATAAATAAAACAATTTGCTTTTTATTACCAATGATAATGTTACTGAAGTTAGACCTACAGAGTAAAATGTCTTGTTTCTCTACCTGACTACCATAAGACAAATGCAAAAACAGCCTACTTTTGTTTTTTTGAGCTATTTTTATCTCCCTTACAGTTGGCCATCTGCTACTCCCAGTGCATGTTCCTTGATTGCAAGTTTACTGTACCCTCACATCTCCCCTAGACTTGCTCTGACAATATTTGGGACCAGTATCTCCCTCTTCCATTCAGGATGGGCTCAACACCACCGTCCCTGCCTGCGTCATCAAGCTTCCAAGCTGCTATTTAAACTCAAGTCAACTGGACCACTGTAAGGGCTTTATCTTTCTATGCCATGAGCACAGGCAAACAGCCTACTTTTAGAGAGTTTTTCAGTGGAGCTGCACCTGCCCTGCAGCCCTGATGTGGAGTCTCTGCCCTATCCCAAGCTCCAAATATACTATGTCTGAGCTTGTCCCAGCTCATAAAAAAGGGAAATACCCTGGTGGTAGTATATTTAAAGATCAGCACCTTCCAAAAATAAAATTATAGTTACAGCAGTATCTAAGTAATGGTACAATCATCCTCTGTAAATCAATATGGTACATTTGCATTTCACATGCATTAGGAGACCCAAAATACATGAAGTGAAATAACATCATGAATGCTATACGAGAATGCACACATGCCCGCTCCTCAAATACACTCAGTCTGCTCTTCTTTTAACTATGAGCTGCGACAGTAAAGCTGCCAGAGAAACTCTTTCTGGCCTTATTCAGAGGTCAATGCCTCAGTGACAGATACCTTTTCTCAGTGAATATGATCACTCACTTCTTGGCTGCTCAACACAGCCTTACATAAACATGAGGTTCCTACCAAATTCAGGTCTCTAACAGTGCTGGTGAATGGCCTACCCCCAATGCTTCTAGACCAGCTTGAAGATAGACATTAATGTACAAGCAAATCTCTTGGTGCCTTGATATACAATTTTCCTCAATAAGATTTGCCTTTTTCTTCTTCTCACTGCAAAGAAAGTGGTTGTGAATCATAGAACCCTGCATTCATTAGTGTGTAGATATTAGGAGAAATACACAGAAAACAACTATAGACTAATGTGGCAGTAAGAGGCCAGGTGAGGAGAAAATGGAAGAGAGGGAGAGGAAGGAACCATCTTACAGGAGGAGGCATATGGCTTGGTATGCTAAAGCTACTGAAGATGGAGAAGTGACCATGGTGCAGTAGAGAGCATACAGCCTCATAACAGGACGCTGTTAAAGATGGTCAGAAAGTGGCCAAAGATCGTGAAGTAGCATGAGGAATGCTGGTGAAGAGATCTGAAGGGGAAGGTAGAGAGGAGGGAACCATACACCATTCAGAATGAGTATATGAAAAGTACAGTTTTGTACCTACCATAAATGTAGATGTTCGAAGATCTACATTGCTGCAGTCCTTACACTTGGTTAGTCCGCTGTCCTCGGTCGGCCCAAATATCAAAGTATAAGGCTGACGTCGGTCAAGGCGCTTTAGACTGACATCAGGACGTCAGGGTACAAATGCGCATGACCGACGTCATATCCTCAGTCTTTTCTTGCCCCAGATGTCAGAAGACCCTAAAAGGAAAGGTGAAACCCAAAAGACAACAAAAAACAACTAGCCACCCTTGCACTAAACATATGTACAATATATACAAAATCCACAACATTTGCAACCCAAACCACACAACTGCCTCTAAATATAGAGGGGATGGAGGGAGGGTAAATTGGACTGCAGCAAAGTAGATCTTCGAACATCTACATTTATGGTAGGTATAAAACTGTACTATGTTCTTCATCTCACATTGCTGCAGTCCTTACACTTGGGTAGAATCCCAAAGCAGAGGTAAGGGAGGATGGCAAAGCTATAAAGCAGGAGGAGCTGCCAAAATGCCCTGTAGAATTGCAGTGGCAAAACCAGCCCTAGATTTAGAGTAAAGTGGAAGGTGGTAATGCTTAGAGAAAGTATGCACTGAACTCCAAGTCGCTGCCTCCAAAATATCCTTAGTTGCCACCCCCCTTAAAAATGCTGTAGACGTGGCAGTAGCCCTAGTGGAATGAGGCCTAATCCCAGCTGGAATCTCCTTACCATGATGGGAATAACAGAAAGCAATACAAAACCCAATCCACTTAGAAATAGTCTGTTTTGACACAGGTTTGCCCTGAGAACCCAAAGCAAAAGAAACAAATAATTGCTGAGACTGCCTGAACACTTTAGTTCTGCTCAAATAATATCGCAACTGTCTGTGTATATCCAAAGTGTGCAAAATATTTTCCCCTTTATTTTGGGGGTTTGCATAAAAAGTAGGTAAATGAATAGTTTGGTTTAAAGCCACACTAGAAACCACTTTAGGCATAAAGGAAGGATTAGTACGTAATGATACCCTATCCTTATGGAAAATTAAGAAAGGCTCAACTGCCATAAGGGCCTGTAATTCAGAAACCCTTCTCGCAGAGGTAATGGCCAACAAAAAAGCAGTCTTCCATGATAAATATTTCAATTCAGCAGTAGCTGCAGGCTCAAAAGGTTGTAGAGTGAGTTTCTCCAACACAAAATTGAGATCCCAAGCAGGAGTAGGAGCTCTACGTGGGGGTCTTAAATTCTTTGCCCTCTAAGGAATTGCTTAAACAAAGGATGAGAAAACAAAGGTGGAACACAGTCATAATGTGCTGAAATCGCTGCAGCATGAACTTTAATGGAAGAGAAAGACAAACCTTTGTCCAGTAACTCAGCAAGATATTGAAGGGCCACACTTAAATTAGGTTTAGAAACATCCAATTCTTTTTCTGTACTCCAAAATAAAAATCTCTTCCATTTATCTGCGTACACTTTCCTTGTACTAGGCCTTCTGGCCTCCAAAATAACATTCAAAACTTGCTGTGGAAGCTGGCACCCTCCAGGGTTTAAAACAGAATATGCCAGGCTGTTAGGTGAAGAGAGTGGAGTTTGACATTGAGTAAATGACTGTCCTCCTGAGACAGTAGGTGTGGAATCAAGGCAAAGGCCATGGAGGTTCCTACCAGACTTCTCAGTAATGGGTACCAGTGCTGTCGAGGCCAATCCGGAGCTATTAGAATCATCTTTGGCTTGTCCTGTCTGACCTTTAGGAGTACCTTTGGGAGGAGAGGAAGAGGTGGAAAGGCATACACATGAAGCTTGCTCCAATTGAATGAAAGAGCATCCACTTTCCAAGCTGTGGGATGAAACCTTTTTGTGCAAAACTTTGGCAGCTGGTGGTTCAGTGGAGAAGCGAACAGATCTATGTCTGGAGTTCCCCATAACACTGTCAATTGCTGAAATACCTGAGGATCCAATTTCCACTCGTGGGGATCCATAATTCGCCTGCTTAACACATCTGCTAAGGAGTTCTGTGCTCCCGGCAGAAACCTTGCTTGAAGATTCAGCTGTAAACTGAGAGCAGTCTCCCACAAAATCATTGCCTGTCTGCATAGAGGATAAGAATGTGTTCCCCCTTGCTTGTTGATGTACCACATGACAGTTGTGTTGTCTGTTAGAACCAACACCTGCCCTGGAAGGAGTAAGTCTTTGAAGGCTATCAATGCAAATTGGACTGCTAACATCTCCTTCAAGTTGATATGTAGATGTTGAAGTCTGGCAGGCCACGTGTCTTGTACCCATTTTCCATTTAGATGAGCTCCCCAAGCTTTGTCTGAGGCATCTGTCGTAAGAATCTGACTCGCCTCTGGCCGGGTCACAGAGAGTCCCTTGTTTAGGTGACATTCCTGAGCCCACCACAAAAACTCCTTTTGAATGCAAGGTATTATCTGAATGACAGTGTCCAAATCTTGGCAGTGCTGTGTCCACACATTTTTGAGATACCATTGTAACTTCCTCATATGCAGTTTGGCATTGGGAAGCACCAGAATACAAGATGCCATGAACCCCAAGGCTTGAAGGACTGTCCTTGCAGTCAGCCTGGACTGATGAGACAATTGACGAAAGTACAGGGAAAGATTCTTTTGTTTGTCTGGGGTCAAAAAGGCCATCTGGGATGCTGTATTCAGCTTCACACCCAGAAAGCACATGTCCTGAGAGGGTACTAGACTGGACTTTATTTCGTTCACAGAATACCCCAGGCATCTTAGCACTGCTATCACATACTGTAAATGATGAAGAAGTTCATCCCTTTCTTGGGCCAGAATCAGGCAGTCGTCCAAATAAGGATAGATCTGTATTCCTCTCAGCCTGAGGAAAGCTATCACTGGAGCCAGAACTTTCGTGAACACTCTGGGCAGTAGATAAGCCAAAGGGCAATGCAGAGAACTGATAATGAGAAGTCCCAGCCCAGCAGATACTTCCTGCAGCTTAGCCTGATAGGAACATGAAGGTAAGCTTCCTTGAGATCCAGAGTCACCATCCAGTGGTCTTTGCCCAGCAGAGGTAAAAGCTGTTGTAATGTCAACATTTTGAACTTGGGAATGTCCAAATAAGTGTTGAGGATATATAAATCTAAAATTGGTCTCCACTTGTTCCCCTTCTTTGGTACTAGGAACAGGCGAGAATAAAATCCTAGGCCCACTTCTGGTAGAGGGACCGGTTGTATGGCTCCTATTTGCAACAACAGAGAAATTTGTTTGTGAGCTTCTAGTCTTTGCTGAGGAGGAACGTCCAGCATGCCTTTGAAAGGAGGCAAGGTATGGAAATAAAACCTGTAACCCTGGTGTATGATATCCAATACCCATCTGTCTTGGGTAACCAGACTCCAATTTTCCTTGAAGAGCGCCAACCTTCCTCCCAAAGGTGCTGCCAGGCAAGAAGGATCTGGCAGCTGAAAAGGTAGGTCATTGGGCCTGTTTACGAAAGGACTGGCCCCTGCCCTCACCCGAAGATTGTGCAGGTGAACTCCCTGTTCTAGGCCTGAAGGAGCTCTGAGCTCTGCCTCTGCCACGTCTAGATCTACCCCTAGACTGATCATAAGAAGGGTACGTCCACCCTTTAACAGGCCAATTCCTACTAAACTTCGGAGGCTGAACTTGCAAAAAAACTTTAACAGCCTGCATAGATTTAGCTTTGTCTTCCATTTTCTTCAAGACTGACTCCACAGGTGCACCAAACAACACATCAGACTGTAAAGGAGCATCCAAAATCCTTGACTTAACATGTTCAGATAAATTCTGATCCCTCAGCCAGGCGTGCCTGCGAAGAACTGACCCAGTGGCAGCCACCCTAGACGAGGCCTGTACAGCATCAAAACCACATTGTAACGAATGCTTGCCCACCTGTTCAGAGACATGTACCAAATCTTGCAATTCTTTACACTCAATACCTTCCGCCAGAGCATCTACCTTAGACTTCAATTGAGAAAGAAGATAATTTTGATATTTCAACATGTGAAACTGGCAATTCAAAGCCCTCATAGCTAAGGTGGAAGAAGTATAGACTTTCTTTCCCCATCTATCCAAAGCTCTGGCTTCTTTATCCGAAGGAACCGGATTTTTTACCACAGAGGCCTTAACACCCTTAGGTCCCTGACTAACAGTTTCTGGGTCCGCCCTAGGACTCTTATAAAGAAATTTATGAGCCTCAGGCACCCTGTAATACCTGTCTGGTTTAACAGGAGCAGGAGGCAAAGAATCAGGATTAAGTGAAGCCTCTGCAAACACATCTTCCACAACATCCAGAACAGGTGGAATAGCTAAAGGCCTATGCTGGGGCAAAGCAAAAATCCTAAGCCTTTTCCTGGAATCAGAGAAGTCCTGACCTTCCCAATTAAAATGCTCCCTCATGGAATGAAGAGTCTCTGAAAAAGAAAAATCCTCTGGAGGAGAAGCAGAAGGAGTAGAATCATCCACATCAGAATCAGAATAAGGAGAATACTCCTGCAAGTCTTCAGCCGAAGACTCTGACACATCCAAGCCTGCTCAAAACTCCCCAACTCTGGTTCAACCCTAGGCCTCTTATCAGGAGGGGGCAAAGAACCTCTAATCAAAGTAATTAAATCTTCTGCCATTTTAAGCATTTGCTTCTTGGGCACAGATCCTGAAGAGCTAGGAGAGACCCCAACAGAAGCTAAACTTGGCCTGCCCCTGGGAGAAGCCTTGGAAACAGAAGGAGAGGGCCTAACCACCCTAGGAAGTGAGGGGAGTATAGTAACCTGAGAAGCCCCTTCAGCTTGACCTGCCTCCTGAGAGGCCACATCCTGCAACATCAAAGTTTCCCCCTGAGATACCAGAGAAGTCTCCGGTGGAACCACCGGTTCCACTGACGCCACTAAAGGACCGGCGTCCGGTTTGGACGACTCTTCTAACCTGGGTTTAGCTGCTTTGTCTTTGCGCTTCTTCGAAGAAGCAGGCGTCGGAGCATCCGACGGCATATTATAATTGCACCGCTTCCCGAAGACCAACCTGGCACAATCTAACCTTCGCTTAATAGTGCGTTTATTGAACCTAGCACAAAAGCGACACCCAACAACGTCGTGCTCAGGCCCCAAACAAGGAATACACAAAGTATGATAATCTCTATGCGGTATCTGTTTCCCACAAGAAATACAGTTATTCACTTTTTCTGACATCCGGTAAACCACTGAGGCAAGAAAAAACTAAAATATTCCCCAACGGGGTACTTAGCCAACTCTGACTCGGTCTGAAACTCCGAATTCGAAAAATTCCAGAACGCCAACCGGCACTTGCAACGCTGCTTCTGCATCGGACCATGCGGCAAAAAAGACTGAGGATATGACGTCGGTCATGCGCATTTGTACCCTGACGTCCTGATGTCAGTCTAAAGCGCCTTGACCGACGTCAGCCTTATACTTTGATATTCGGGCCGACCGAGGACAGCGGACTACCCAAGTGTAAGGACTGCAGCAATGTGAGATGAAGAACATGTACTTTACTTAATGTAACAATATATCTGTGTTGTCTTCTATCTATATCAACCTGTAGGTTATTGGATCAGACTCGGATCATATACCAGCTATTTTCAGAAGCTTCAGTCCAAGAGCTTCACCTCCTCTACCCAAAATACCCTTCTTTAGCACCCTCTCCTCAGACTGAGTTTGCCCCATGAAAACTCTCTGAAATATAACACATCATAACCAGGATGAAGAACATGAAAGCAGGAAACAGAGGGCTGTACAAATAGATCCTCCTGTGCAGGCTTCAAGACTAGACCACTAGGCTGACTGGGAGTACTCACTAAAAGGTGACAATTTGGAGGGGGCATGGAGGGAAGGATGGTCACGATGGACAGATGGGATGGATGGATGGAAGACGATATGGATTTATCTTTATGGTAAATACACAACTTTCATATCCAATAGTCTTTTCTGTCCAATCTCAACCTGTAAAACAATCCTCAGAGATAAAATCCCAGGGAGGCCCGAAGAGAGAACATTCTGAAAATGGTGGAACCAAAAGAAGCTGTACATCTACACTGTATAGATCCAGTTTCTGATGGGGAACAAAGGCATAAGTATTAGATCAAGTATCTCCAACTCAAATATCATCAATAAAAACCTGGTCTCATAAAATGACCTCTACGTTTCACAGGCAAAGACATTCCTTTCAAGGAGTACATAAAGGAAATATGATCATACAATCATCTAGATAGGGTCCCTTGGGAAGCAGGTTTACCAAGTCTCAACTTCAAAAGGGATACAAAACGTTAGTCAGATTTTTGTAAACTTTTGGTTCCATCCAAACAGAATTTGAATGGTCTACAAGCATTCAAACAATGAAGCAAATATTTTCCCTTGTTACTAAAATTTGGGAAGAACACCAGCAAGTGAATGGGCTAGTTAAAATTAGACTCCAAAGTGACCTTGGGCAGAAAGGAAGAGTTGGTCCTTAAGAGAACTATCTTTATGAAAAAAAAACAAGAAAGCAGACAGGATAATGTTTGAAGTTCAGACATTCCTGTGGTTGAAGTGACAGCCATCAATATCAGAGTTATCTATGCAAAGTTTAAGGCTACAGTAGCTGAAGGTTCAAAAAGACATCTAATAAGAAACTGCATCAGCAGAGGAAGGTCCCCAAGGAGACACCAGATCCTGAACAGGTGGATGCAACAAAAAGGTGCCCCTCAAGACAGCCTTAGAGAGCTTACGAGCTAACACAGAAGTATCATCGCTAGCAATATGAAAGTTAGAATGGCAGTTGTAACTTTATGTATAAAAACTAAGACCAGAATGTAAAAAAACAGTCACAATGTGCAGAATGGCATCTAATGGTGCTGAAAAAGGATGACAAGTCTTTAGAAAAAATCGAAAATAGAAAAAAAAAATTCCATTTACTGGTATAAACCTTTCTGTTGGGAGGGTTTTTGAGATGATGAAAGGATTTGAATAACTATCTCGGACAGCTTGGGATTCCTGGCCATCACTGGAATTGAAGGAACCATGCTGTCGGCTTGATGGAGTCAAAGTTTAGGAAGGGTAATCCCAAAGAATGAGAAATCAAACCCAAAACCAGATCTAGCACCCAGGGCAAGTGAAGCAGATGATGCCAAAGGAAGGGGAACAAAACTTGGCTGGGCCAGAATGCGACAATGACAGTGACAGTAGCTTTGCAATGGATTGCCTTCTGAAGAAACTTGATCATCAAAGGAGTTAGTGGAGAGGCATAAAGAAGACCTGTAGGATGTCAGGAGCCTGTAGACGAACAGAGCTCAGTACAAATGATGGTAGTCTGACTACCTGAATGACCATATTCAAATGGCAAATGATAAATTCTAGCACTTCAACTGGTTTTGAGGCTGGACTTTTCATAGTTGACTGTTATAACCAAGGACGGACACAGCTGGCATAAGGAATCTAGGGCTTTGATTAGGGGATGCCTTTGTTGTTGGTTAGAAGACAATCATCCAGGTGATAGAAGACCAAGAACCCCTGTAGCCTGAGCCAGGCTGCCACTACTGCCACACATTTGGTGAACACCCAGGGATCTGTGGTAAGACCAAAGAGCACAGTCTGAAGCTGATAATGACTGGTCCCCAACCAAAAGTGCACTAACATCATTGAGTGCCTCACTGTCTTTATGTGATAAGAATGTTTGAGATCCACCATGCACATCTAGTTGTCCTTCAGGAAAGGCAGAATGGACTGCACCGCGACCATCCAGGATTTGTTCATTCTGGCAACACAGTTCAGCTTCCTGGGTCTCAGGTCCTTGCTTTTTTCCTGTACTTGAAAGACTCTAGAATAGACCCCAGATCCTCACTCGTCTGGTGGGACCTCTTGGATAACTCAGTTGATAAGCAGCTTTGAATTTCCACTGCTGCACTCTTTCCCTGGCATGATGGTACATCTAGAAGAAATTTTTGGGAGTCTTTTGGAGAAAATAAAATGGAACTTGTATACCCTTTGGACTGAAATGATGGCCACATAAGCTTTTGGATGGACAGCCAAGCCATGCCCGAATGCCTCCAGAATGTGGCAGTTGGGCAACCTTTCAAGAATTTAGGACTGGCTTCCCCAAGAAACCCAAGTGAGACAGAGGGGTGGCCCTGGAGAAAAATCCATGGGAGTAATAGGACAGAAGGGAGACTGCAGTCTGCCTGAGGAAGCAGTAGGGTCCTTGGCCAAAAAAAGGGCTGGGTATACTAAGGGTAGGGAAGTATGAAGACTTGACAGTAGCAGCACCAGAGGTTGTATCTGAATCAGCATCAATGGACCTGATGGGGGAGGGGACAAAGGTTAGCCTATCTTCAGCTCTGGTTGCTCCTCTATAGACTAGGATCATATGCGATCCTCCTGCACTTTCTTATGGGACTTGGTCTCTTTGCCCCTCGATCTATTCTTCTGCTTTTCTATCTTCTTGCTAGGGGAGGGTGAGGAGAAAAATCATGGAAGGTTGAAGCAGGCCCTTCACATCAAAATTTGACCACCTTTCATTAAGAGCACAAGCACAAAAGGTGGCAAATGCTTGGCAATTAGTCTCCAAATGGTGAGCGCCCAAGCAGTATACAAATTTGTCAGGAGCATCCTGGAGTGGCAGTTTATGCCAACATGAAATGCATTTCTTAAACCCCAAAGCCTACAAATTTTCCATTTTCATGGGGAAAAAACACCCCAACACACATTATAACAATCAAATGGAAATAAAGTAAAACCTACTTAGCCAAGAAAAGAAACACAAGCTATAATTTTATCTGCTAATATCTGTTAACATGCTTTGTTAATAACTGATCAGTCATTAACTACAACTAACTACAAACAGAGAGACTAGTGTTTAAGAAGGAAATAAAGGCAACACCACCAAAACACCACACCGCTTTCTAACAGGAAATACCTATAAACCTATCCAAAAACCACTGAGATATTACACACAGGGTAGAGGACGAAAAGATAAATCACAAAACTAGCCAAAAAACTATCCAAAAAAGGATACAAGTTGGCGGCGCTCTTGACTACAATCCAAACACAATGGATGAAATGAGATCTGGGGAAGAGGGTGTTACAGGTAGAGAAGATGCAGCTCTTGGATTGAAGATTCAGAAAATGGCTAGCATCATATCAAAGTTTGATCAGTAACCAGTTGAGATGAGATGGAAAACACAACATTGAATTCAAAGCTCTCTTGAACATAATGTGCACCCACAAATATATGTAAGTAGCCATAACATAACAAGCAATCCGAATTCCAAGGAATGTTGGCAGATTGCTTCCTATATGATAAATCTCTCGGTTGCCTGCCCACAAAAACTCCAATATGAGATGCAAAACTTTCCTATGTAACAGTTTCTGTGACCCCTACTACAGAGGGTTATCCTTTACTACTAACTTTTTTAATTACTTCCATGGCAAAGAGATATACAGCCCAGATTATGAGATGACCCAGGATCAATTACAGGTCCATGCTCCAGAGAAGCTAACTAAGAGCATAAGAGGTATGAAAGGGCTGAGTACAAACACCTCACCAA
Source organism: Protopterus annectens (assembly GCF_019279795.1). Taxonomy (NCBI): domain Eukaryota; kingdom Metazoa; phylum Chordata; order Ceratodontiformes; family Protopteridae; genus Protopterus; species Protopterus annectens. The sequence goes on along the minus strand of NC_056750.1, from coordinate 251,165,942 downwards.
GGATGGTAAGACAGGGGACCATGTCCTGGAAAAGATACTCCATTCAAGTTCCATGGTGGAAACTAGAGTGTCAATGTAGGCCTTTGCTTCAAATAAGGGAAGTGCATTTGCAGGCTTATGTCTTTTGTGGAATTGAGTGACATCCTACACAACACTCACTACATGCAGAACACTGGAAGTGTCAACCGGGTAGCATAAGGAGGAACTGCAGGAACAGAGCAAGAAAACCCTTTGATCTCAACTTACAACAGCAACACTCCTGGCATGCAATAATCACCTCAAGGAGAACGAAAAATCAATGGAGATATCAAGGATGGGGAGAAGCTTTATGGTCAGATAAAGTGCAAAATTGGGAAATAAAATAGCACTACTACTACTACTACTAACAGTTGAACAAAACCTTGTCTAGGTGCCACTTTTAAGCAGCAATTATTCACCTACAGGGTTATATCAATGCTGAGCATGCATCGCCTAGCCTTGTGTTCCATACTCAATAGTGATCTCTGATATAATTAATTTACTGGTCACCTCCTTTTTGCACAGCAAGTACCTGAAACACAGCTGCATCTTTACCTTCCTTTCAGTACACCCCTGGAAAAATATAACAATAAAATTTCTTCTCTGTTAATGATCAAGGTGTTGGCATTTGATTTAAAACACAGATATTTGTAGCAAAACTGTTACTCTTTTAGATCACTTGAGCTAATTGTTTATTAAACACTTAGTTCCATGCTTCAGGTTGGGACCCTACTCTGTTCGCTCCCCTAACCTACCCCAATTCCCACTCACCCCCACCCTTACATACTCTAGATTTTAACCAAACTTTTTCCACCCTTTCACCAAGATTCTTAACTAGTTCTGCCTGTCTCAATCTTCTCCTCTTTGTGACTCGCTCTACACCCACTACTTATTGTCTCCTCCTCTTCTCCACAATACATTAACATCAATGATTCTCTTAGACATCTGCTCTCTCTCTCTCTCTCCAGTATCCTCCTCTATGACCACATCTTCTCCATAACTGTAGTCACTTAAGTCTTCCCATTTTCATTCTGTGTCTACCAAAATCCTCAACTCGCCCATTTCCACCCAGACACCAATCAACTCTCACCTTTCCTTCCTCTTGCAACATTATTTGCGCTCACACATTAACTTTCACCTCTCCTTCCCCAGCAACCCTTTATAAATTAATACCTTTCTTCATTACAGCTAACATGAACCTCATCTATAACCATTCTCTTCTATTTCTATATCATTCCCACATACTACTTCCTTCTTTCACCTCAAAACTCAATCATACATCACTACTCTTCTACTACGTCTTCCTTCTCCTACCTCAACCTTTTTTCAGACCATTCCTTTTCCCAATTTCTATCCTTCCTCTTACTCCTCTAAAATGATACACATACAACTAATTCCATCAACACTCCTGCTCCTAGCCCATCTCAAATAACCTCACCCCTATATACAAGTTCTTCATAGCCATGATCCCCCCAGTGATTTGCACATGACAATAAAACTCTACTCAGTATATGCATACAATAAAGTCTTCCTATGCTCCACCATACTCATTTAATAAACATAACCTGCACCAACACATATCCATCATACTTGTTTACATTAAAAAACAAATTCAAAAGAAAATGGTTATCTACCATCACCATTAACACTTTAAACCTAAAACTAAGTAATGATTCATCTAAACCTTGGCCCAGCATACCCTCAACACTCCACTCTTTAATCATCCCTCCTCCCCATACACTCACTCAGTGAACAATATACAAAATTTACCTTCCTGTACAACATCCACTTTAACATCAGAAGCATTTGCAACAAAATAGCTAAAGTGCATTCTTGGTTCACAGATCGCTCCCCTGACAAATCTGAACTGACAGAGCATGGCTAAAGACAGAGGTTAAAGATGATTAAACCATATCCCAGGCTGCAACATAACCATCTAACATCTCCAAGAAAAATAATACTAGGTGACTATCTTTGCAGTTATCTAGAGAGATAAATTCCATAAACAGCCTTACCTACTAAACCCTCCACAATTCAAATAATGCAGAAATCCTCAAGCTCAACCATAACAAATCACTGTGCATAACTTGCATTTCTATTCCACCCAGTGACAACAGTACTGCAGAGGACAACTTGTTGGGCCTTATCTAACATCTCCAAGAAAAATAATACTAGGTGACTATCTTTGACTGGCTCTGTAACCTCCAAAAAAAAAAAAACACTACTGATTCTTTAGTCTTTCTGCCATACAGAAGCCCATGACCAGCCAGATTTCCACAGTCTAAGCGTCATTATCATCCCTAGACAACAGATGTCCGGACATCAGTGTATAAGAAGGGCATCCATTGGCAGCATCCTCAGGTCTTTATAGGCAGTGAAAACTAGTCTGATGACTGAGGACAGCATGACCTTCCCAGGATGTCTGAGGTTGAAAGCGTAAGAATGCAACATCAGAAGAAAGGGAGTGAATGATAAAGCATGGAGCTATCTTGCGGGGGGGGGGGGAGGCAGCAGATAATGAGGTTACAGGATGGGAGTTTGTACTGCAGCAATGATCTACTCAAACATCTATAAATTCTGATAACTGTGAAATAACTGTATTATGTTCTTCATAGTCAACTGATTCTTGGGAGAACTCTAAAAGCTATATGTTGGGTGGCAGGACATCTGTTGGCCCCTGGGAAATCAGGATTTTATAGTATGGTAGTAGCAGACACTGCTCTAGCCCCAGCAGCAATGCCCAAATGGCAGTGTTTTAGTAAATGTGTGCACCGACTTCCAATTGGTAGTTTCTTGGATGACCTGGGTTGGAACTTCTTTGAGGAAGGGAGTTGTAGCTGCTCTGTGCCTGGTGGAATGGGCTTTGACATGGCCAGGTAGAGTTGTTCAATGATGAGTGTAACAGAAATTGATGCAAGTAGCTGTCCATTTGGATAAGGTTTGTTTGGAGGCAGATGAGCACATTCTCCCCTCTGCAAAAGCCACCAACAACTGCTCTGCTTTATTTGGGGTTTTTGTCCGGTCTAGGTAGTACCAGATTTGTCTATGCAAAATCAGAGAAGGATATACAGAATTTGCTTTGTGGATTAGGAAAGAAAACTAGAAGTTAGATAGCCTGGTTTAGAGAATGTTCTGATACCACCTTGGGCATGAAGGATGGATTAGTTCTAAGGGTTACCCTATCCCTGTGAAAAACAGTGAAAGATTCTTTGCACATAAGGGTTTGTAGCTCTGAGACCCGCCTTGCTGAGGTGATAGTTATTAATAAGGTGATCTTAAAAATTAGCATCTTCAGAGGGGAAAATGCTGCTGGCTCAAAGGGAAGTAAGGTGCGTTTTTCTAGCACAATGTTGCTATCCCAAGTAGGAACCAAATTCCGTCTGGGAGGCCTTAAGTAAATGACCCTTTCCAAGAATAGCTTGGGGGTGAGAACAGACAGGTTGAGAACAAAACAGGCAAGATGAGATGGGAAAAGCATGCACCTTAACACTGGAATAAGAAAGGCCCTAGGTAAACATACCCAAAAGGTATTCCAGGACTATATTATCTGTCTGAGGAGGGCTGGTGTTCTTGCTGTAGCACCACATGGAAAATCTCTTCCATTTTGCCAAGTATGATTTTCTGGTTGTGGTTTTCCTTGCTTTCTTCAGAGTGGTTAGCAATTCAGAGAAAGTTAACTTTTTTGCTGTCAAAATCCAATCCACCAGGTTGTCAGTCTGAGCATGGCCAGGTGAGGATGGAATACCAAGCTCATGACCAGGCTGAGGGGAATGTATTTCCTATGGGAAAGTGTGGAATCTTCCTTCACTGAGTCAAGAGGAGACAGAACCAGTGTCCGTCTCAGCCAAGAGGAGGCTACGAAGATCATGTTTGCCCTGTGTGAGCTGACTTCTTATCAGCACCCTGGGAATCACAGGCAGAAAAGCATATAAGAACAAGTTTGTCTATTTGAAAGAAAAATCACCCGTTGTTCATGTCACTTCCTGTTGGGTCTGGAGGACAGCTTCTGTATTTGTCCGTTTTGGTGAGAGGCAAAAAGATCTATTAAGGGGATCATCCACTGCAAACAAGTCCAGTAATATCTCCCTTTTCAGCATCCATTCCCTGGGGTCTAGAAGATCCCTGCTTAGAGAGTCTGCCAGGGTATCGTTCTGCCCTGGAATGTAGGACGCTTTTTTAGCTTTAGTTCTTGTGTTAACAGCTAAAACTTCATTGTGAGACTGCATAAGGGGTAGAACAGGGTACCTCCTTGTGTGTTCATGTACTATATCATCGTGGCGCTGTCTAAATCTGTAAAGTTCCTAGGGTCAAAAAGTAAGCTTTTGTGGCCAAGTAAACAGATGACATCTCTTTTTGGTTCATATATAGTTTTCTCTGACCCAGTTTCCAAATGTGCTGCATCCACATGGACCCTAGGTGAGCTGCTGATGATATGCCTGAACTGTCTTGTCTGCCTCAGAGAAAGGGAGAGAGAGACATTTTCCCTTGCATTCTACAAGATGGTATTTTTTTCCACTGTAGTAGCTCCTTTTTAAAGCATGCAAAGAGAGGCACAAGAGTTTCCAAGGTTTGAGAATGCTATTCCCAAGTATTTTTTCTGGAACAATTGTAGTTTTTTTCAAGTGTAACTTCGCAAGTGGGATCATAAGTATGGCCATGTAACCCCAAATCTTTAAAAATTCCCTTAAGATTTGCTGCTTTGGCAGCAAGCAGATCAGGCAATATATCTTGCCCTGGGGGAAGAAGGCTTTTTACTTCACAGAATCTATGCGAGCCCCAAAAAGAGAATTATTGTCTAGGGTAAAGTCTGGGATTTGCAGAGGTTTAGGTGACCTGCTTTTTGGAAGCAGTTTATGGTGAACTGCAAGGCAAATAGAGTCGCTGGTATGGATTTCTCCGAACAAGACAGTCATCCAGTTAAGACTAAATATGAACCCCTAGGGTTCTGCACTGGGCTATAAGTAGAGATAAGCATTTATCAGAAGAGGAAGATCCCCAACAGGATACTTATCTGACTGGTAGAGTGCATAAACTCTGAAAAAGTAAGCCAAGTAACTGACTGCAAGCATATTGTACACACAATGAAACACATCAGACTGTATGGCTAGAAAGAACTGAAAAGGCACCAAAGGCTGCTCTTCTTTTACCCTGAGGTCTGGATGCCAGTTCCTGGCATCCCTCAGCTAGGGATAATGCAAAGACTCTGGAAAATCAGGTCAGTTGTGGAATTCTGCATGGCAGGAAGACCCAAGAATCAGTACTGCAACATTGACTACAAAGAACATATGCTTCATGCTTATCAAACGATATATATAAATCAGTGTATACCAAGATTATATAATCTTCACACTGGAGGAGGTATGGGCCTCATTGAACTGGACTACACTTATAGATATGCAATCATGTGACCGCATACATAGCTTCTCATCTCATCAAATCCAAGTATAGTTAAAGTTTTAAAACGAGAAGTCTTAGATGACATCTTTGCAAAGTTAAACAGAAGCATTTTGTTATCTAGCCAGAATGGAAATCAAATCAGAAGCAGATAAAATAAGACAAACTGAATGTGTCAAAAAGCAAAATAAAGAATATAAGGAATGGATCAGATGAGAAGAAAAGAAAAATTGGAAAAACAATATAGTGGCAAACAGAAAGATCTCCTGAAAGAACATCATGTTGACCAGGATTTGACACAGGAATTGAAACCAAAAGATGAAAGGCCAATTAATGGCCCATGACAATAGATTACATACACGTTAGTTTACAAAATCCATTGAAGGAGTGGAAGAAGCAGACAACTGCTGGTTCTGCAAAAATAAAAAAAAAATGGAAACAGTAGCACATCTTCTTGCTGAGTGGGATACACTCATGGATAGAGGGCCTGTATACTTGAAAGGCACAATAATATGTTAAGACTATTGCACTGGGGATTGTGCAAACACTACAGTATAGAAGTTGATGAGAAGCATTGTAAACATGAACTACAAAGCATTATAGACAAGAATGAAGTTTACAACATGGGATCATGCATTACCAACACTTCGGGAAATAGATGCAGGAAAACCAGATACAGTAATCCATGAAAAAAAAAGACATAAGTAGCATTGATCATTGAAACTTATACACCCAGAGATTACAGTGTCCTAGATACAGAAAGGCACAAAGTCATAAAATACCAGGATTTGCAGGCAGAGATGAGAGCAGTGTGGAAGAAAGATAGGCAGACAGTTCAAACAGTAGCAGAAGCAATGGGTCTAAAAGAATCTACAGCTGCACTTAGATATGCTATCAGTGTGTGTAACACTATAAATTACAGGAAGTGGCAATTCTGGGCACATTGTGGGTGCTGAGAAGAGCACTCCTGGCTAACATCAAAGACTGAAACAACACTAACTTCAAGAACTCAAATTGTACTTTGACTTAGGAATGGGGTCCATTTCTGCCATTGTATTAGAAACCCAAAATGCTTGAAGAAACTAAACCTAGAGGAAGGGGGAACGCTGGTGGATCAAGACAACATACTGGCCCCTGACAAATCAAGGGAGGAAGATGACAGGCTGGGAAAGAGAATAAGACTAGGGAAGGAGGAAAAGGTGCTATGCAAATAAGGAATTTGTCTTTCATTTGTTAGGCAACAGTTGTGTCCACATTTTAAGACAACTCAATAGGATGACAGGTTGGTGAAGGACTCCTCCAAGGATGTGTCCTAGCTTTCCTCCTGGAAAGGATAACTAGACACAGTTAATTGAATACCGAGTTTGGGGACACTAGGTTACATCTGTTGTTGCAGATATTCCTGGCTTCAAAAGACTGATCTCATCTAGCATGTACTAGGGTGGTGTGCTATTAACATGTAGTAGCTGGGATAAACATAAGCAACTTGAAATATGAAGTCATGGCTCTCTTCTACATGAGAGTAGACTGCCTTCTGCAAGTGACAGGAAAGCAAGTGATGATTAAGTTTCTTGAAGACTTGTTCACAAGTGAGATGAATGCAGCTGCTGCAGTCATAATCACTCAACCATCTTTTTCACATTTTCTACATGAGGTTGGGGTGTTGTGTTAACTGTTGCCATCTCTCGACTCAATGCCACTCTTTTACCTTTTTTGACACCTATACCTGACTGTCGCAGGTCTTTTCTAAAACAATCCATCCACCTCCTTGCTGGATGCCATTGCTTCCACTTGCCATCTTCCTGTCTTGCCCAAATCTTCTTCACAAAACTGTCTTCTGCTTTTCTGCACATGCCTGAAGCACCGTAATCTGTTCTCTCTGACCTTCTCTGCAACTGCAGCTAATTTGGCTTCTACTTTGATATCCTCATTTCTATGTCTGTCCCACAGTGTGCATCCTACCACCCATCCCATGCACTTCAACTCCATCACCTCTAACATCCTCAATTGCTCTGCTCTGCCTTTACTAACCAAGGTACTGGTCGCGCACCACTGTTTCGTACACCTTACTTTTCAGCTTCTTTAGCATTCTTCTGTCATACACTACCCCTGACACACTGTACCAGTTGGCTGCAGCCCCAGAGATACTAGCTTTGACCTCTTCATTTACACCTCCCTTCTCCTCAACCACGCCTCCTAGATACTTGAAGCTGTTCACCTGTTCTACAATTTTCCTTTCTATCTCTATTATCAGCTTCTTCCAATTTCCCTCATTGGCTACCATTACAACTATTATCTGTACTCACGTTTATTCCATGCGTCTTCAAATTTAGCACTCCATTCCCCTATCCTTTGCTGAAGTTCTTGCTCAGAGTCTGCCTGTAATACTACATCTGCATACAGACACTTTGTTGATCTGTCCCTTCCAACCGGTTTTCTAACGTAGTCCCATTCACTACTATGAACAGCAGTGGGCACAGAGATGAAACCTAATGAACACCTACTCCTCTGCAAGACTGAACGCTGTTCGTATGTAAGTCATTGGGTACTTATACACAGCCTCCACTAACTTAACTAGTGTTTCTGGGACTTTGAACCACTGCAGAACTGCCCAAATTAGCTTTCTTGGGATCTTGTTAAATGCTTTCTCCAAATCTAGGAATGCACAGTTGGACTCTTTCCTCATTTCTAGCTTCTTCTCAAGTATCTGTCTCTCCATAACATAAGGGCAATTGTGTAGCATCTTGATCTGAATCTGAATTGCTCACTTCCCTTACTACTACTCTGCGTATTTATCAATAAACCCTCTCCAGAACTTCCATGCAATGTGACAGGCTTTTGATACCTGTACAGTGCCCACAGTTATGAATGCCCCTTTGTTCTTGAACACTGACACTACTATGCTTATCCCTTAATCATCTGGGATACATCTTTCTCTTCATACTGCTAGGAGTACCCTTAGGAGCCATTTCTCCCCCATCTCACCCAACATCTTGATTACATCTGCTGCAATTTCATCTGAGCCTGCTGCTTTTCCTGACTTCATTTTCCTAGGGTGGGCTCCTCCTCTTCTCTCACTGAAGGCTGTATCTGGGGCAGTACAGATTCTGTGGGGTTTTCTTCATTCAGAAGCTGCTGGAAGTACTCCTTCCATCTGCCTTTGATGTCCTGTTGACTGGTGAGCAGGTTGTTGCTGTTATCACCTATGAAGAGTATCTGACTATCTTCTTTATCTTTCTGTCTTTGCTTTGCAACCTGATAGCTTATTTGTGCCACCTACTGAGTCACTTTCCAAAAGTTGGTAGATCCTCTGAGTTCTATTGCAACACCTCTCTTTGCTTCTTTGTTAGCAAACCTGTATTCCTTCCTACCTTGGACTGTCTTTTCTATCTCCCACTTTTCCTGCACTCCGCTCTTTTGACACCTTCCTGGATTTCTGCATCCCAACACCTTATGTACCTTATTTCCATACTTGGCACAGCCATGCAGTATTACATAACTGCGGTAGCAGATGAAAAAAATAAGTAATGATATGAAGCTCTCACTCTATCAGTAACTCTAGGTTAATATCTTCTTCAATAGCTATGTGCAACAACTGATAGGATGAGACTGCAGTCAGTCATCAGAAATAAGGTTCTTTCACAAGTTGATTGGCACACACTACAGGACAAAGTAAGGACCTAGGCAACCCTAGAGATCTCAGAGTACAGCCACAGCTCTTCTGGATGACTGAAGTAAGCCCCTACAACCCACCATGGAAAATGTTACCAAGTAAAGCTAGTTAGGAGGAGCTGATAGAGGAGATTGAGAAGAATCTACTGAAATTATGTTTCCCAACTACTTCAATTTTTACAGAAAAAATCAATGACAGCCTTAAAAAAAAAAAAAAAAAAAAAACTCTCACATTGAAAACAGTATTACCATACAAAACAGTAAACCTTTCTTCATTTGAAACTCGCATTTAGTGAAAATGCATCTGGAAACCCATAACCGTACAAAAAGCATACTGGGATTCATACTCAAATAGCATACACTTAAATACTAATTAACATTTGCATGAAGGGTAAAGTAACTTGGCAGAGTCACACAACACAAAGGTTGAGGGAATCAAACCACGTACTAAAGGAAGCAGCTCTAACATCTCATAAGCTTAAACTGCTTAGAACCACTAGGGAACCACAAAGGATGGAAGAAGACATCTCATAAGCTTACTCATCTATAGTAAGTGTTCAACAAACTGTCGTAGCCCACACACAATTCATTTCCCACCTGTGTGCCTGAAAAAACAAAATACATTAAAAACGTATTCATAGTTAAAAATATTAGCATTAAACTCAGATTTCATGTTATCCAATTTATTAGCATCTCAATAACAACCACACTATCAACATTAAGAAAACCATGGATCGCATCCAAAAAATGTGGCTCATGTAACGATGTTCCTGTTAACTACAATCAGTTTCCTTCCTTTACACCATAGCTACTCTGGTTTATAGGTATCAAGCTTGCAGACCAAGGGATCACAGAGGAGCTTACACCAAATTTCAAGTTACCCCAAGGCAATGTCTGGTTAAGTGACTTGTCATACCTCTAAACTGTCCAGATATGCCTCATATTTTTGGTCTGTTCCTTACAAAACTTGCAGTTTTCTGGCAAATCAGTGAGGACTGAAGTCAATAAATAATGACACATTTGAGTTTCAGATTTCATATCCATCAGAAAATGCATGAAAATACAAAGCCTGTTATTCTATTAACTAAATTTATAAGAGCAGTAACTTAAATATTTCCCTATTTTTGGGCCTTTGTGCCCCCCACATTATTTCTGACTTTGTCCAGACTTCTTGCATTAATAGGTTAAGAGGTATGGACTTGCTCAAGAAGAGTGTATAAATCGGAGGAAAAATCACAGATGTTCTGCAAACTTGGAGACAAACAGAAAACAACTACTCCAAACCACTTAACATCCTCAGTGACTTATCACACAGAAAAAAAATAATAAAATACTAATGGCAGTTGATGTAGCGGACTACAGCTCTTATTTCCTGTAGTGAAGGTGTAGGGTTTGAGCCTGAGCAAGTCATTTAACTGCACTGTTGCCCTAACTGGGACATTTTACACACACACACACACACACACACACACAAAACACACACATGCATGCGCACACAGAGTAAATACTGCACTCTCGTAGCCTGTAACTGGTCTCCTTGTACCTGGAAGTGCTATTAAATAAATTCATGTCCAGTGTAAAGATTGGGTTATTGTAGCCAGTGTCTAAACACTGTGAAATCTATCTGTGGTGTGTAAATTATTGTCCTTTCAGTTGTGAAACCTTGCACCATCTCTGCATGTCTTTTTGCTCCTGTCTCATTGCCTGTTTGCAGCAGTACATGAACGTATGAGTAGGCAAATCAAGAAATGTTCTTGTTTTTAAAGCAACAGTACACGGCAATCAAAGAAAGTAGGAAAACTTTTTTATTTAATGGTGCAATGCTAGAGAAAGTAGGATTTTTTTTTTTTTTTTTTTAATATTTAGTGCTGTGGTTGGGCACATCAGTAAGCACTGGGCCCTAGTAGCCTAGTGCTGGATCTGGCCTGGGTGCAACCAATTCTTCTGTATGGCACATAAATCTGAACAGTGAAGGAGCAGCAGCTAAGAAAACTTGAGATGTAGCTCCTAAGATGGGCAGTTGGATAAACAGTGTCAGACAGATGAAGAAAATATCAGTGTTGAAACCTAAGTAGCCCCAACTGCAGAAAAGGTAATGGAGAGTAGATTTTGATGGCTTGGTCACACGTGGAGAAAAAGCAGAAAATTATTTGGTAAAGCAGATTTGAAAGAGGAAGAAGGCAACAGATGACAACGATGTCCACCCAAGAGATGGATAGACTGCATGAGAGAAAACATGTAATAGTCAGGTATGACTGTCTGAGAAGGTAGGAAATGACATTGAAATGAAAGAAGTGGTGACAGATGATGAGCCACCCCCAACTCATGTAAAAATGGGAATACTGATGATGATAGAACCAGACCCTCCTGGCCCACCAATAAGAAATAAGAATGAATGTTGGACTTTCCATGAAAAACTATCATCCGCAAGCAAAGAGATGAGGAGAAATGTGCTCAAGAATCTTTCTCCCTATTCCACAGAGAATATGTTTATGGTTTGTGCACCCCTGTACTGTCAGAAGCAGAACAACTTTGAAAGGTCTATAAATGCTATGATGGTGAACCAGTTAATTTCAGAAGTACTCCACATTTAGAAGACAGTCTGGGCATCACTGTCACAGAAGCTGAGGCATTAAAAATGGGCCTAAGCTCTATCTCAAATTGTCCACAGGACATTTAACTACTCGATAATGTGGATCATCGACAAGAATTTGTCTTTGCTAATGGATCATTTCCAGACTTTGATTACTTTACTGAAAGGAAGAAGAATGTCCTTCCCATTTGTATTTCCAGCAACTATACACACATGGTCTGAATTTGTGCCTTCTCAAGATTCTGGAATATTTCCAAAGCATGTGAAATCTGTGGAGATACTTCTGCAGACGCATCTGGTTCCACAAACCAAAGACCCAAAGTAATGCTCCCCATACCTCTATAGATCTATCCAATGTGAGTGATTATATCAACAGAAAATACACTGGAGGCTCAATTCCGGGTTGGGCATTAAGACCGAGCAAATCCAGGAAGTGGAAGCAAGTTTCCATAACAAATAAGAATCAGAGAGAATGACAATACTGTAAGCACTGACACAAAATGTGCACTGCTAAAGTTCATGTTAACTGTGAACACCATATGTACTATCTTCTCCAAGAAAGTGCAAGAGATGTTTACTAACAGAAAAACATGGTTTTAGTACAGTTTATCAACTCCCTTTTCATCAAAGCCAAACAAATGAAGCTCACTCTGGGAAATGGGTTTGAAAATACATACTTTTTTATGTGACAGCCAAGCTCCCTCCACATCTTCCATACAGGGGGCTCATCTCCTGCACCTCTATTTAATATTTCCAATTCAAAGGTCAAGAAGTATTGTGGTAAGGTCACAGATCATGCAAGTTCTGAGCCCACTGACTGGATCACTCAGTTTTCAAGCTTCTACAAAAAGGACCTGATCAGTCCTTCAATTAACAAAAGTGGTACTGCATGTTACTCCTGCCACCACTTATGAACTCTAAAACAACTTCTTGAAATTACTCTTATACTCTGGGGGGGGGGGGGGGGGGGGCACATCACTTGAAGTTTTCTCTGACAACAAGCTGCTTAAACTTGAAAAAGGCCAATCTCACGAAGAAAGAAGCAAAAAGTAAAATATTTCCTGCCTAAAACATTTTTACAAGAACTTCAAACTAAGCAATGCCATCAAAGGAAAGCTGCTCTGATGGAAGTCAGCCTATTACAAAGAAACAAATATTCTGATGGCAAGTAACTACATGACTAACCAACCCCATCCATTTCTGAGACATCTGTATAAGAACTAAATGGCTAACCGTCTCCACCCATCCCCAATTCCCTTGACATTCAAATAAAGGCAGCATGACTAAAAGTCTGTCCATGTCATTTCCCTACCATGTGGATAAAGACTGCATGACTAGCTTGGTCATTTGGCTAAGGGACTGCATAACTAACTGCCCATTTCCCTGTTATTCAGATAAGCTACACAATCTAAATAACCAGTGGCTTTTTTTCTATTCTTCTCCTTAAAAATAACCATGTCTGTTCTGTATATTCTTAAACTATCTCATTCTACAATCTTTTCAGAGATAGTTCCAGTCATGCGTCTCTTTCTATAAAGATAAATCTTATTAAAGCCCTGCTGAATAGTTTAACCTGCATTTTAAAATGGTACGTTTTCTACATAGCTCTGTTTTGAAAGACGGTACCTACTTTAACTCTGTGGATTCTAATGATGTACTTACAGGTTTCTCTATTGTTCACTGTGGAATTTAAGCTTCTTTTGGGCAAGGTGTCACGAACATTAACTCAATACTCCTAGACTGTCTCACCGAAATAGTAATTAGTGATGACACTGCCAGTTTCAAAAACTACCTCTCTAAACAATGCTTCTCAGTTTATTTCAATTCATCTACCTCTTTATCAGTCCCCCTGCAGAAAGGTGTCCCACAAGGATTTCTTCTGGCACCTCTCCTCTTTTTCAATCTTTCTCTCTTGCTTTATGCTGATGACATGGTCCTATTCTGCTCCAACCATTCTGTCTCTTCTCTTGAACTCAAACTTCAGACTAATTTTCATTCCCTTATTCAATGGGTCAATGATAAACAATTAAAGTCCTCTATATATAAAAAAACACAATGTTTTTTGTCACTTGGCAGTTCACTTCCGTCTCTGGGCCTCTCAAAATCTTTGATCATCTTAACACTACTGAAAATGTGACGTCATTCGAATAGGTAGGGGCTTGGTTGGACCCCTTCCTACCATTTTAAACCCACCTGAGCACCCCCCCACACACACTACACACTCAACTCACTCCTATTCTGGGCTAATAGGATCTTTCCTTTTCTATCCAGACCTTGTAAAACTGCCATAGATAAAGGTATCTTACTGGCTCAGCTAGAAAATTGTCTCTTCCTAATTTTTGCAGCTTCTAAAAAACAATATATACACCATTTAGTCCACTTCAAATGACATTTGCAAATTCATCATTCTCACCACAGTAAGTGAACACCACTGCAAAACCATTGAAAAAGCTAACTTGCTACCTTTGAAACAATGTGTTGATTTTCTACTTGCCTCTCAATTATTTAAACTTATCAAGCTTGACACATTCCTTCCATTGGCTTCCAGACTATTCAGAAATGCACTAAAACACAACCTTAGACATCTTATCTACTCATGTCCCCTACTCCAAACTTCCCCAAACTAGGGTTTGCTGCACAGACCATGCTTTCTCAGTCCTTGGTGCCAAACTATATGACTCTCTCCCTTCTCTTCTTAAAGATCATGCCATTTACCCTAGTTTCCATTCACAAATCTACTTTTCTGAAGGAAAAACCAATACCAAAGGGTTCTGGCTAACTAACTTTGCTGTTGACTGCAAGCTAGGAGTCACCCTGCAGGAAGGCTTGTCCCAAACAAATAACTGGTGCTAAAACCGTGGACTGAAACTAAATGCCAAAAATGCATTACTGTATACTTTGGGAAGTCATACACCCAGGGAACTACCAAACTGATAATACGCCCCCAAGAGATGCCCCAGTTGTCCCAGATTTGGGAACTTATGTGGACAGTGACCAACACATGTCCACTGTTTAAGAAAATCCTTCTATGTTGCACAGCTTATAAATAAAGTGATTTTATCTAGAATTAGGGATGCCATTGTTTGCTTTTACTCAGCCACTGAATAAAATGCCTCCTTTGGCATGTATCTGTTCAGACACATGCACCAACTGGAACTCCCACAGAAGTACCTTAATAAAAGGATACAAGGCCTAAAAAACATGGCCTACATGGACAGATTTAAAGTCCTGTCCCTGTACTTAGTATCCTACAGACTACTATGAGGTGATCTGTGTCTGGCATAGAAGGCATCCTCTGACCCAGTAATGATGGATTTATTGCACATAAGTCAAACAACATCAGAAATACTCAGTCTAGGGATGTAAACCTCTTCTGCAACGTCAACACAGCTGATAACATGGTCCTGTTCTGCGCCAACCATTCTGTCTCTTCTCTTGAACTCAAACTTCAGGCAGACTTTCCTGCTCTTATTCAATGCGTCAATGATAAACAATTAAACTCCTCTAAAAAAAAAAAGAAAAAAATTTTGCCACTATGCAGCTACTCGAGAGTAGAATGACTAGTTCCTGTATGGAAAAAGGAAGTCAAAAAATCAAGCATGGCTGCAACTAGTACTGTAAAGAGATCCATTTGTTTCTGTTCTGCCTAAACATCAAATCTTTTCCACTTACTCCAATAAACCTTACAAGGTGAAGACTTTTGTGAAGAGAGCAAAATTTCTCAAACAGGGTGGAGAGAGCCTGGGAAATCTTACCATCACGGGAAGTGGAGAAACCATGCGGTTAGCTTCAGGCCCTGCAAGTCTGGAAGGGGATGCCCTGATAGGTGAGGGTTTGTAGGGAAAAGTACATCTCACAGAGGATACCACTGCTCTGGAACAGACTCCACATAAAACAAAGTTCATCCCTGTCTATATTCAAGTGCAACTTGGATCTATGGTTGGGAAACAGACAATTTTCCCAGGACTGCCCCCTGTACCACTAATGGACAGAGGTAGCTCCCAAATGCTTTATTCCATGCATAGATCCCCTAAAATTATCTATGGTAATGATCTCAGTTATTCTCATTAAGGGTAATATACAACTGACCATGGGATGGGTAAGGCCAATCTATAACCAAATGGAATAATTTATTTTGAACATAAAAAGAAAACTAACTAGGCTTAAAATGGCCTGCAAGGGCAGCTAGCCTAGTACTTGGCTATGAACAAATAAAAGCACATTTTAGGACTCTAAGAATATACAACTGCTATCTCTCTGGTCATATAACTTTTATTGTTTCATCCCCTTCTTTTGTCTACATACCTTGCTCTGACTGTTTCTGATTGTGAGTCTTTCAGCATGCCAGCTCTGATGACACACTATATTTAATGCATGCATATATTGTTTTTTCAGTCCCTCTGTATATAAAAAACAAATATGGAAATTTGGAAAAAAGGGTCTGGAGTTCAGACACTCTCTTCACAGAAGTAATAGCTAACAGAAAAAGCATTTTCCAGGAAAGGAATTTCAAATCCACAGTGGGTGCAGGTTCAAAGGCAGGTGAAGCAGGGCTTGTAAAACTATTGTCAGATCCCATGGAGGAGTAGGATCTTTCACTGGAGGTCAAAGCAGAAAAGTGCCCCTGAGGAAAGTTTTCCAGAGTTTACAAGAGGCAAGGGATAATGAACAAAACCAAAGCAAAAATTGGATATGGCTGCTAGGTGGACTTTGACAGTAGAATGACCAGCTCCTGCATATAAAAAGGAAGCCAAAAAATCAAGCACGACTGCAACTGGTACTGTAAAGGGATCTATTGTTTCTGTTCCGCCCAAACAGCAAATCTTTTCCACTTACTCCAATAAACCTTACTTGTGTGAAGAGACCAAAATTTCTCAAACAGGGTGAAGAAAGCCTGGGGAATCTTGCTATCACTGTAAGTGCAGAAACCATGCGGTTAGCTTCAGGCCCTGTATGTCTGGATGGGAATGCCCTGATAGGTGAGAGCAGATCTGGGGCCGACTCTAACCTCATCGGAGGGCAAACCAGATGAAACTAAAGGAAGGTTTACCAGGTTTGTCGAGGCCAAAAGGGGGGGAATGGGGATAACTTTGCTCTGCAACCTGAAGACATTTCTGCAAGAACTTGGTAATTAGAGGTAGAGGAAAGAAGAAAGAGAAGACCAGAGGGCAAGCATGGACTAGAGCATCCCTGGCTGACTGTTCCTGCAGAGGGATCAAGGCAAAGTACGTGCTGCATTTGCTGTTGAAAGGAGGAGGAGACTGAATGTAGTAGGGATGACCCCACGTCTGGGGGATCATGTCTGCCATTGACTGGTTCGGAGACCACTCATGAGACATCAGTAACACTTGACTGAGCCGGTCCGCTAATATGTTGGGACTCCCCCAGAATGCTCGTTTTTGCAGAAAGTGGCTGGTGGAAATTGCCCACTACCAAACCCTCATCGCTTCTTGACATAGCGTGTAGGATCTGGTTCCTCCCTGCTTGTTGATGTACCAAACTACTGACATGTTGTCTATATGGATCACAACAGTCCCCACAGGGATAAAGCTGTCGAGTTCCTGCAATGCTAGAAAAATCGCTCATCTCCAATACATTATTATGCAGCTTTGTCTCCTGGGACTTCCACGTGTCTTGGACTGCTCAACCCAGATAATGCCCCCCCCATCTGAGAGGCGTCCGTGGTCACGGTGGCATTTGGGGATAGAAGAATGAATGGGCACCCTAGCATAACTTCTACAGAGTGAAGCCACCAGACCAGAGACTCCTTGCACAGTTGCAATAGTTTGATGGGGAAACTTAGGGGATTCCTGAGTAGTGACTACTGAACTGCTAATGTCCACTGCAAACCCCTCATATGGAAATGAGCCAAATGCAGGAGAGTAATCTTGACCACCATGGAGCCCAATGCCCCTATTACTAAACAGGCTGGAAGCTAAGGAATGGCTAGAATTTGGCTGATGTGACCTCAAACTTGCGACCCTGTCTGTTGTCAGGCAAGCACAAAACAATCTTGTATCCAAACAAGCCCCGATGAAATCTATTACCTGAAGTGGATCCAACTGGGATTTCTGCATGTAGATAGTTATCCCTAAGGTTGGGATAGTCATAGTAAATAGTCCTTGGCTTGAATGAGTAGATGCCTGGTTGAAGCAGTCAGAAGCCAGTTGTCCAGATACCAAACAATCTGGTAGCTCTGCAGCCTGAGATGCATTACTACCACTGCTAAACATTTGGTGAACACCCTGGGGGCTGTGGTGAGACCAAACGGGAGTGACCTGAACTGGTAGTGACTGGCTCCCAGCCTGAAAAGCAGAAATTTCCTGGAGCGTCTGTCCATCTTGATACAGTAGTACACGTCTTTCAGGTCCACAGAGCACATCCACTCATCTTCCTTAATAGTCAGGATGGTCTGGATTGTGAATATCTGGAACTTCATGTGTTTTATTGATTTGTTCAGAGAGGTCAGGTCCAGAATAGGTCTTACTTCCCATCTTTTGGGTACTAAAAAAAATCTGAAGTTAAAGCTTGATCCGACTTAATCAGGGGGACCTCTTGGATGACTTTTTTCGTAAAAGTTTTCTTACTTCATGGGCCACGTCCTCCCTCTGACTGGGTGAAACATCTGGGAGGCATGTTTTCTCTTTGGAAATGATCCTTAGCACCCATCTGTCACTTGTGATGGCCTTCCAGGCTTCTGGGTGCAAGGAGAATGCACCCCCCCACTGCCTTCAGAGGAGGAGAGTCGGGCAACTGTTCAGAATCGCTGCAAGGGTTTGTCCTGAACGACTTCTCATGACCCCTGATTTTGCGGACCCCCTCTGGCACGTGGGTGGCATATTCCATTTGGATTATTCCCCCCTCTGCCCCGGGAGGGGTTGGGAATTCTCCCTGACTGTTCTGAAAAGGACCTTGGAACTTCTGAAACCACATTTTCTTACTCCCATGCTGGTTCCTGAAGAAGGTTGTTTGTATTCTGACAGCAGAAAAGGCCTTTTCATCCTCCTCACTTCAGTAGAGCGTCTCATGAACCAGTCAGTCCAAAAAAGGTGGAGCCATCAAAGTGGGGGGTGTTAATAAAGGTTTGGTTGAAAGGCTCCACAAAAAAATTACAAAGCCTCATCCATGCATGATGCCTCATGGTGATGCCTGAACTGGCAGCCCTCGAGGTACCCTCTCTCCAGCATGGGAAATCAACCTCATGGACGCAATGGCTAGTGACTGTAGGGTGGCCAGTCTGGAGAAGAATGTTTTCTGATCCTCAGTGGACATGGACCCTGGATTCGAGCTAGCAAGTTCCTTTACTAAGTCCCTTTGTAGCTTCATAAAATGAGATAAATAGTTTTGCCCTCAAGGTGAATGTGGAAGAGGTGTAAACTCTTTTGTTAAGTCTGTCCAAATCTGGGATTCCCTGGTCGGGGGATGGACAGCAGAAAATCTCTCCTGGGCACGCTCCTTCTTGATGACTGCTGCAACAACCATGGCATCTACAGGGATACTCCTGGCCCAAAACAACTTATCTGTAGGAGCACCATGAATTTTATCCACTCTTTTCAGGATTGGCTTTGCTGTATCTAGTTCCTTCCAAATCCTGGAAGACATCAGCTGGATCAGCAGGTCGACTAATGGGGACACCCAGGTAGTAGATGGGCAAGCCCCAAAAGCCACCCACAAAACTGATTCCTCCGGGGGATGGTTCTGGGATGTCCAGCCACCCCACTGGCAAAGGATTTCTAAGATGCGTCCAAAGGAGACGTCATCATGTGGGGACTTTAGGGACACTTCCCCTTCCTTGAATTTTGTGTCTGTGGTGACTGATTCCATAAGAGAATCAATGTTTTTCCTTTTAACTGCCACTTCTGGGGGCCTCCTTGGTGGGACATTCCAGAGAGGTATTAGAAAAAGCTAGGGGTTCTGAGGTGGGAAGAGTGTGGAGGCTTTGAGGGACCATCTGTCCATGCAGCAGACTGGTGGCCTCTGGCACCAAACTAGAATAAGAAGGGGGAGGTACCATGGCAGAAAGCTCCGAGGTTCTCCCTGGCTGGAAGAGAACTTTCTCCACCACATCAAAAGCTGAGGGGCTCCAATCCACTGAGAGCTGCCCCACTGGAGCAGACACCCTCCAGACAGCTTAAGCACCCTGCTCTGAAGGGGGAGTCGCAGCCAAGCTGTTGAATGCCGAAGCTCCAGGGGAAAGAAAAGGCTCCCAAAGCTCTGGAGTCGATGCCCTACCCCAGAACTAATCTTGTTGCTACAGCTCAGAGACGTACTCGGACCTGAAGCCAAAGGTGCCGAGTGGGCCAGGGAAATAGTTGTAGGCAAAGAGGAATACTCTATCAGCTCTGACACCTCTGCACCAGAGACCAAATGCACCGAAGACTCAAACAACAGGGTGGATTGGAAAAGGAGTCAAGGGTTGGAAGTGGGAGATCCTCTCTGAACCAGATGTAGTAGGAGTGGACACAAGCCCCATCTGAATCTGGACCTCGAGGAACTGCCTCATCAGTCTACCAACATCTTTGGAAGATAGGTTCTGGGAAGACTTGGAAGAGGCTGAAGGAGAAGGTCTCAATGATCTCCTGGGGAGTCAGATCGGGACAAAGGAATTGGTCTTGTGCCGAGCCAGGCACCAACACAAGTGGAGCAGGTGGAGGATCACTCAGTCCAGGAACAACAGAAGGTGAATGGTGCAGAGGGGGAGAAGTCAGAACTGAATTCAACACTGACTGAGTCAGTTCTGACACTTTCGGAGCCTTCTTAGAAGGCTCCAAGGAAGACCAGGTGGGAGAATGATCCCTGCCCTCCCGAGACTCCATAGGCCTTTTAGAAGAGGGTTGAGCCCCTGAAGTTGAAGGCATCCCAGCCATGCAGGAAGAAGGAAGCAGCTCTTTAAAAACTAGCTTGCTCCTCCTATCCACCAGAGCCTGGAGGTGAAAAGCCTGACAAATGGAACAAGGGATCTCCAGATAGGAAGGCCCTAAGCAATAGACATGCTCAATGTGGGCATCCGATAAAGGAATCTTCCACTCACAGGAAGTGCACTTCTTAAACCCTTGAGGTTTTTGCTCAGAAATAGCAAAAACAACTATTACAACAAGGGGAAGGAAGCAGAATGGAAATAAGAAAAGACTAAGCAGAGAAACGTGACTAACAGAAAGGAAGGCAGGAAGCTTTTTTTTTTTTTGTTAAAGTATAAACTAAGAGAAAAATTAAAATGGAGAAAAAGGGAATAATAGCTACAACAAATAAAGCTAAAGACACTCACGAAACACCAAAAACAACTGAAAAATTCACTAGAGGAGCTCACGGTCAGTAACCTTTACCTAGAATTATACCGCAATACAAGAACAAAATGATTGACTTCAACAACTGGCTAAGCTTCTGGTGTCATTCAAAAGGGATCCAGTATTTGTCTGCCTAGGATGACATGGTTGACAGGCCATGATGCTTTGGCCACAGATGGCCTGCACCTGTCGCCCTTGGGATTCCATATACTAGGTAAGGCTTTTGCCACCCCTATAGTGCCTTTTTTAGGCAAGGCTCAAAAAACAAAACCACCACTGTAACTGATGCAAGCAAAAAATAGAAGTTATGTACTTACCATAACGTTCCATGTGAGTTGTTTATCTCGCCCTTTATTCTCACTGATGGGTTCGGAGCCGATCCTCGGCTCCGACACGGCCGATAGCAAGCTCAAGGTTTGCCAGTAGCTCGAGACCAAGCCCCTTAACCCACAATGCACTGCTGGAATTACCTCATATCTTGTTTGCTGCGAATAACAGTATATACATACATATATATATATATATATATATACATATATACAAACATATACATACCCTCTTATATACATCTACGAAGAACTCTTCCCAAAGGGAAAGAAGAAATATTGAATAACTAGGATGGTACTAGCCTCTAAGTCAACAGTCAGCCAGGAGGGGGAAGGAGGGAGGGACGTGAGAATAAAGGAAAGATAAACAACTCACATAGAACGTTATGGTAAGTACACAACTTTTATATGTGAAGTTGTTAAATCTCGCCGTTTATTCTCACTGATGGGTAGCGTCCCTAGCACCCTCAACCCTGGGTGGCTCATGGGAATATGTTCTTCAGTACCATAGAACCAAAGGAAGACCTGTCCCTTGAAGCCTTATCTACTTTGTAATGAGTGATAAAGGTATGAGGCTTAGACCAAGTGGCTGCAGCGCAAATATTGTCAAGGGGCAATTCAGCTTGAAAAGCAGAAGAGGTAGAGACCACTCTGGTAGAATGAGCTTTTGCTTTGTGCGTTAAAGGCACGCTCGCATTTTCATAAACAAAGGATATACAATCAGATAACCATTTAGATAAGGTTGTTTTAGCCACTAGATTGCTTTTTCTTGCTTCTGAGAAAGATACAAAAAGTTGGTCTGATTTCCTAATACCCTTAGTTCTGTCAAGATAAAATCTGAGCTGTCTGTGAACATCAAGTTTGTGCAGCATATATTCCAATTTGCTAGAGTGGTTGGGGAAAAAGACTGGCAGTTCAATGACCTGATTGATATTTGACTCCTAACAGACTTTAGGTAAAAATGAGGAGTTTGTTCTGAGAGATACTCTATCAGCATGGAAAATCATGTAGGGTGGTCTGATAGATAATGTTTGAAGTTCTGACACTCTGCGGGGCAGACGTAATGGCTACAAGAAATATTGTTTTCCAAGATAAAAATTTTAGATCACAAGAAGATGCTGGTTCAAAAGGAAGAAGAATAATTTTAGACAGCATAAGGTTTAAATTCCAGGGAGAAAAGGGAGTTTTGATCGGAGGTCTCATATGAAGAACGCCTTTAAGGAAGGTTTTAGATAATTTATTGCTCATAATATTTGAGCCACCAAGACCAAGGTGAAAATTAGAGATAGCAGCTAACTAAACTCGAACTGTAGCAGCTGCTGCCCCCCTTCCTTAAAGATTTTTGTCAAAAATTCCAAAATCGAAGAAAGAGAAGCTCAGAAAGGGTCAATGTTCTGCGCGTTGGCCCAAATTGAGAACCTTTTCCATTTACTGCCATATAATTTCCTGGTAGATGACTTGTAAGAAGACAAGAGAATCTGTCTTGTATCTTCTGAAATTGAATGAAGCCTGGCAATTAGGGCAAGTGGATTAGCCAAGCAGTCAGTCTCAGGGACTGCAGTGAAGGATGACAGTCCCCTGACGGGCGAGTCAGAAGGTCCGGAACTGGGTCCAGGATCCATGGATCTTCCAACAGATGATGGTGGAGAAACGGAAACCAAATTTGTCGAGCCCAGTAGAGGGCTATGAGTATATCAGTCCTTCTTAGCGATTTTGCTTTCTGTAAAAATCTGGATATTAATGGGAAGGGTGGAAATGCATAAAAGAGACTCGGGGGCCAATTGTGTAAAAGTGCATCTCTCAGGGGATGACTGGGAGGTGGTATTAGGGAAAAGTAGCTTCTGCATTTTGAATTGATGTGGCTGGCAAAAAGGTCGCAGCAAGGCTGGCCCCATTTGTGGAAAATCAACTCCGCAACTTGTTGTTTGAGAGACCACTCATGAGGGAGTAATATTGCCCTGCTTAGCTTGCCCGCTATCACGTTGGATTTCCCGATGTGCATTGCCAACAGAAATCGCTGGGATGACACAGTCCATTGCCAGACCCTGAGGGCTTCTCGACAAAGGGGGTAAGACTTGGTTCCGCCCTGCTTGTTCAAGTACCAGACTACATGCTGTCGGTCTGAATTGCAATAGTCCCTAGAGGGAGAGAGTCCTGAAAGTACTGCAAGCCAGAAGTACCGCTCTCAACTCTAGAACACTGATGTGCAGATGTGATTCTTGATCTGTCCATGTGCCTTGGGCAGTCTTTCCCTGAAAATGCCCCCCCCACGCTATCAGGGAAGCATCTGTGGTCACAGTGGCTACTGGGGGGGGGGGACAAAGGGTCTTCTGATTGTGACACGAGGAGACGTCAACCACCATCGAAGGTCTCTCCTGCAAGAATCCGTGATAAGAATCATGTGGTGAATCGGTAGTTTCTTAAGACCACTGAGTGAAGAGGAGCCATTGAAGAATTTGCATATGCATCCTTGTGAGTGGTATAGCCAGAATTGCTGCCACCATCAAACATAGTACCTTCAATACCTCCGTTGCTGTAGCTTTGTTCTTTGACACCAGTGAGCTGACGTTTTGGCGGAGAAGAGAGACTCTTTCGATAGGGAGACAGAGCGGTAGTTGAGGTGTCTAACTCTGCTCCTATAAAAATGGTATGCTGCGATGGTGATAAGGCAGACTTTTCGTAGTTGACTGTAATGCCTAATTGATGGCAGAGTCTCAGAGTATACTGTGTTGCTTGAGCCAATTGATGCCTGGTGGTAGCGGTGAGGAGCCAATCGTCTAGGTATGGAAACACCTGGAATCCTAGACGTCTCAGGTGAGCCGTGACCACTGCCATGCATTTGGTGAACACTCTGGGGGCTGTAGTGAGACCAAAGGGCAGGGCTCGAAACTGGTAATGACTGGCTCCCAGCTGGAAGCGCAGATGATCTCTGGAGCATCTGTTCATCTTTATGTGATAGTACACGTCCTTGAGATTTATAGAGCACATCCAATCGCCTTTCCCTAAGAAGGGAAGAATGGACTGAAGCGTGACCATTCGGAACTTCTCTTTCTTTACTAACTGGTTGAGTCTGCTGAGGTCCAAGACAGGTCTCCAGTCCCCTGTTTTCTTTGGTACCAAAAAGAATCTTGAGTAAGTTCCGAATCCAACTTGGTCTGCTGGGACTGGTTAGATGACTCTTTTTCTAGCAATCTGTGGACCTCTACTATTGCTTGCTCCCTGAGATTGGGTGGAACATCTGGGATTCTCTTTATAGGAATGGGAGGGGAAAAGAATGGTATGAAATATCCTCTGGAAATGATGCTTTGTACCCAAGTATCCAATGTTATGTTTAGCCAGGCTTCTGGGTACAAAGACAAGCGACCCCCGACTGCCTCCAGAGCTGAACAGTTGGGCCCCCTTTCAGGGGCGCTGGTAGGACTGACCGGAGAACTGACCAGTCAACCTGTTGTTGTGGACCCCCTCTGCCACGGGGATGGCATCTTCCGTTATAACCCCCTCCTCTGCCTCATGTGTGTCCTGAAAGGCTGCCTGAGCTTTTCGGAACCACATTTTCCCTCCCCTAGGGCCCTTGGGGTAGGGCCGAGTAGGGGTCGAAAAACGGACTCCAACAGCAGATAAGGTCTTGTCTTCCTGCTCACACTTGGTTAAAGTTTCCTTTACTTTGGGCCCAAACAGTGATGAGCCATTGAATGGGGTATTAATAAAGGAAGACTTGAAGGGTTCCACAAAGAAACAGAGACACATCCAGGCTTGTCTTTGAAGAGCAAAGCCCGAACTAGCGACTCTACTAGAACCATCAGCTGCATAGGATATGAGACTCATGTATGAGTTTACCACTGAGTTTAGGGTAGCGAGCTGGGCGTTGACTTTGTCGGCCACTCCTGCAGCTACCAGAGTATCTCCTAGCTCTTTCAGGAGGTCTCTCTGTAGCCTTGTAAAATGAGTTAAGTAGTTCAGTGATCTCAGAGAAAAAGTCACTGAACTAAACATGTGCTTCCCATATCTATCCATAACCCTAGAATCTCTGTTAGGGGGATGGATAGAAGAGGATGTCTCAGATGCTTCCTTTTTGGTGGCTGCAACTACCACCATGGCATCAACAGGCACTCCCTTTGCCAAAAATGGCTTGTCCACTGGGGCAGATATGAATTTATTGGGTCTACGAGGGACAGGTTCCATGGCCTCCGGCGACTCCCACTCCTTACGAGAGATCAGTTCCATGAGCTTGTCATAAGGCGGAGATACCTAAGAAGTGGAAGGTTGAGACCCAAAAGCCTTCAAGAGCATGGACTCATCCTCAGTAGGGGTCTTGGACTGCCAATCGCCCCTCCGACAACGGATCGCTAGTATCTCTGCAAAGGAGATATCCTCAGAGGGGGATCGAGGGGACCTTTCTGACTCATCTAAGTCCGTGTCAGATGTCAAAGACTCCTGTGGGGAGTCTAAGTGCCTCTTCTTGCACAGTCTCTTCCTGGGCACCTCCTCAGTGGGGGGATCTAGAGAGGTCTCAGAAGAGAAGGGGATGCCCTGTGGGGGTACTTGAGGCTCGAGGTGTCTACGCTTAGAGGGACTGGTAGATGAAGAAGCAGACACAGGAGCTTGAAGGGAGAGGGAAAGCTGAACCGATGCTGATGTTGTCTTTGGAGACAAAACTCTCCTTATAGCATCAAAGGCACCATGGCTTCGACGAGGAGGAGTGGACGGACCCAAGAGTACCGTCCGATCCTCCCCACCGAAACCCTGGCTCTGAGCCCGAGGTAGGAGCCGAGCTCATCCAAGCCGAAGCCCCAAGAGGAAGAGTCAGCACCGACAAGTCGGTTCGACTATTCTCCCCAGACCCGACGGGAGAGCGCCGGCTCCTAGAGCCCTCGGTCAGTGCCGAGGACATCTGAGTAGATGGAGCCAATAACACCGGTGCGGGTATCGGCTCCGAGGGTTCAACCACCATCGGTTCAATTTCCTTCGGCTCAGAGAGTCCAGTATGGCTCGGAGGAGGAGTAGACAAATCCGGTTCCATGGTCTTCGGTACCGATGAGCTGGTCGGGGCCGACAACAATTTGGCAAGTCCTGGTGCCTGTAAAAGCTTCTGCACTAGCCGATCCATGTCCAAATCTGAAAGGCTAACTGAAGACTTAGCTGAGTGCACCAAAGGTGCTGACTGGAGCAGAGGTGAAGGAGGAACTTCAGAGACCAGCTCCAATACCGAGAGCTGGCTCCGAATCAAAGGTACAGTCGGTTCCGATGACTGTGGAACTGATGACCCTCCTCCTGAAATCTTAGCCTTTTTTGAGATCTTATCTGAAGACTTGGATTTTGAGGATTTGGAGGACGTACTAGTACCCTGATGGCTACTCAAAACTTCAGAAAAAGATTGCTGTAGCAATCCCCTGTCTACAAGTTTCCTCCTTCCCTCCAAGAGGACTCTTGAAGAAAAGGAGTGGCAAATGCTGCAGGTGTCTTGGAGGTGTTTAGCCCCCAGACAGTAGACACATTGAATGTGTCCGTCAATGACGGACATTTTCTGCCCACAATCTGGGCATTTTTTGAATCCCGATTTCGGGTAGGATTTCTCCTTATCATCCGACATCTTTAAAAGAAACAACAGTAAACTGCAAAAAGGTCAATTAGTAAAGTCCTTAGTGACTGAAAGATCCACAAACAACTAAGCCCAATCCAGGCACTATCTATAACAGTATTATACAGATACAAACATAGGTCTAAGAAGCCCACAGAAAAAGCCTATTATAAAGAATAATAATAGAAAAAAAGGGCTAAAGGCCCACACAACAAAGAAGCCAACAAGGCCCTAACTTTTAAACTATTTATAAGTATTTAACTATAGAGTAAATATAAAAAGACCTAATACTAACACACTATATTTTTTAAACAAAAAATAAAACTTTTTATAGACTTGCTGTTAATTTTTCCCAGAAAATGGTCTGAGCTAGCTGGATCACAGAGATCTCTCTCGCCGTGGCAAACTAGATCTGAGGTAATTCCAGCAATGCATTGTGGGTTAAGGGGCTTGGTCTCGAGCTACTGGCAAATCTTGAGCTTGCTATCGGCCGTGTCAGAGCTGAGGATCGGCTCTGAACCCATCAGTGAGAATAAACGGCAAGATTTAACAACTTTACATCCAAGGGTAATGCTTCTCAACGCTAGAAGTCTAAACCTCAAAATGCACTCACTCAAGGCACTCCTTAAAAATGGAGAATATCGATATCTGTGCAGTGACTGAAACCTGGTTCAAGGTTCCAGAGAGCACCCCTGCATTACCAGGATATAACTCATACCATACCTTTCGGCCACCAAACCAGGACCGGAACACCAAGGGCAGTGGTTTGTCCATACTCATTAATGACAACCACACCTCCAGGCTAGTTGCCCAGCATAATTCATCCAAAATTATCCAAGTGCAACTAACACTGGGCAAAACTGCAATCTGTATTGTAGCTTGCTACAGATCCCCAACATGCCCCAGGATTCCCACTCCTCTTTTCTTGATATAATAGAGAATATCAGGGTCCAGCCTAATATTGGGAGATTTTAACTACCCCACCATTAACTGGGAAAACTACTCTTGTACCGACTCCTTTCCTCAACGCTTCCTAGAATTCATAAACTCCAATGGCCTGGATCAACTTGTCCACACCCCTACCAGGGGCAATAATATCATAGACCTAGCAATTACCAACGTGAGTGACAGGTGCTCCACACCTGAAGTCAACTCCTCATTGGTCAAATCCAACCATAAACTAATCACCCTAGATATCCACATACTGCTCCCAACCCCCACTAAGGAAACCACAGTAAAAAACTTCTCCAAAGCCAACCTCGTGCTTCTTAAGACAGAAGTGGACAATTTCATAACACCCATACAGGTGGACAATACAGTTACTACTGTTGAATCTTATACAAACACACTTTATAAGCACCTACACGGGTGCATGGATCGTGCTATCCCTAACAGAACCAAGATGCAGTCTTCTAAAACAAGGAAACTAATCTGGTGGTCCCCTTCTATTAAACTCTACAACAGAAGGAAGAAACCGTTTCTAAACAGAATAAAACCCCATGAGTGGAGGAGCTCCCTGGTCAGCCTCAGCAAGAAGCTGAGATCTCTCATAAAATTCTCCAAAGCGAACTATGAAAATAAGATTGCCACCAAGTCTAATTACAACCACAAAGCATTCTACAGCTATGTCAAGAATCTCAATGGCAACATCCAGATCTGCTCTGAATTACAGCACAATGGCACAGAATTCATGGAACCAACTGATATCACCAACATTCTGGCTGATAAGTTCAGTGCCAACTTTACCCCTCCCCCTCACCTCCTAAAAGGCCCATATCCATACCGGAAGAATGCAGTGTCCCTGCAATTACAACTAAACAGGTGAAAACTGTGCTATCTAAAGCCAAGGACACAGCAGTCATGGAACCGGACAATATCCCTGGCTGCTTTCTACATGAACTTCAGAACGAACTAGCCCCCCACCTAAGTACCATGTTCAATCACAGCCTCTCGACAGGCTATGTACCCACTGATTGGAGCACTGCAACAGCTGTACCACTCCACAAAGGGGGAGACACCAAGGACCCCAGGAACTATCACCCTATTAACCTGATAAGCCTGGTCTGCAAGGCCATGGAGCGTATTATCATGAAACTCAAACAGGGATATTGGTAACCTCCAAACTCTGGACCCCACCCAGTTCGGATTTGTGAAGGGCAGATCATGTCTTCTGAACCTGACTGACTTCTTTGAAACAGTCACTAAAGCCGTGGACGAGGGTAAGGCAGTCCAGACAGCCCATCTCGACCTCACCAAGACTTTCAATACCATCCCTCATTCTGGTATCATAGAAAAACTCACCAAGCTGACTATAAATCCATATTTCACAAGATGCGTCACCAACTGGCTCACAGACAGAACTCACACTGTAAAAATTGCGGACTTCAGATCTGACTCTAAACTTGTAACAAGTGGAGTACCACAGGGCTCAGTCTTGGTTCCCCTCCTTTTTGGAATCTACTTCTCCGAAGTACAGGCCAACACAGAGGGCCTCTGGCTGACAAAGTTCACAGCTGACTGCAAATTGGGTGCCATAGTCAAGTCCCCAAATGACGTGGGCATCCTGCAAAAGGGCCTCACTGAGACTGATGCCTGGTGTCAGAGCCACAACCTCAAACTCAACGCCAAAAAATGCACTGTCATCCCCTTTGGTAAAAACGATGTACCCATGGACTACCACATAGGCGGCAGCCCACTTAATGCCAAAGGCGTGATAAGAGACCTCAGGACTCTAGTGGACAGTAGCCTCTTGTTTGATAATCACATCACCACAGTAGTCAGAAAATCTTTCTACATAGCACACCTCATCGTGAAAGGGTTCTCATCCAGGAAAAAAAGAAGTCATTGTCCCCTTCTGCTCAGCTCTCATCAGACCCATTATAGAGTACAACGCCCCATTTGGAATGTACCTTACAAGGCATCTGCAGCAGCTGGAAAGGCCAGAACAATACCTCACAAAGAGGATTATGGGACTCAAACAGTTACCCTATGCTGACCGCCTCAAAAAACTCCGGCTTTACTCCGTAACATATCGCCTACTCTGAGGTGACCTCTGCCTAACATACAAAGCTATGTCAAACCCTGAGCTGCTGGACATGCTACACCTAAAGAAATCCCAATACCTCAGGGCCACACACTCTAGAGATCTAAACCTCATCACCACAATTAACAGAACATGCTGGAGGGATAGATTCCTGTCCCAGAGACTTCCCTTACTCTGGAACAGGCTCCCTATGTATGTCAAGCAGAGTTCGTCAATAGCACTCTTCACGAAAAATCTTGATGAGTGGATGGGTAATAGAAAATTCACACCGGGAATCACCTCATTGGCCCTGCTGGACAGGGGAGCAGGTAAATAGCATCCATGGATGGCATAAGCCAGGGAAACTTGTTGGCTAGGCTTACATAGGCCCTTAGGCTGATATCCTAGTACCTCCCTATAAACCTATGAATCTGTTGCTGATGTGAAGAGCAGCAAACAAGATCTGAGGTATACTGGGGAGTGGGGCATTACGGGTATAGGGGAGGAGCTCAAGTCAGGAAGCTCAAGCTAGAAAATGTTGCCAGTCAGTTCAGAGGAAAATAACTGAAACCTACAGGTTAATGAAATGAAGACAACATCAGATCATTTATCTCTTGCCTTTATAACATCAAGCTACCTATGATATTCACTTTGTATACAATATGTATATATTACATTCTATCAAATATATTACTGTATATAATATATGCATATATTGCATTTTGTTCATCTATACCACAATATGCTTCTTAATACTCTATCCACCCTAAACATTAACCCCTCCTCTATCCCATGGTTCAACAGCTACCTATTCAGGATGTCAATAAGTAGTCCTATGGCAAAACCAATTGTCCCCTCTGTTACCAGTTTCCTTAGAGGAGTCCCTCAAGGCTCCATCCTTGGCCCTTTACTGTTCTATTTACCAACTAGCTCTCTTCCTCCACACTCACTGGCTTAGTAGTACAATATGCTGACGACCCCACCCTTATATGTCACCCCCACATTAAATGAAGTGCAGACCCTAACCTAAAATAACTTACTTTAGCAGAAACCTGGTTCACTAACACCAAACTTATTCTTAATCCCAAAAACACAAAACTACTTCTTTTCAGCCCGTGTAGATCCCCCCTCCAAACAACGATTTTTGCATCAGTTCCTAAGACAATACCCAGATCACTCCAACCACCCACACTAAACTGTTAGGTGTAGAAATAGACAACAACCTGAAGTGCGATATCCACATAGCACAAACCATCAAGAAGGTTCACAAAAAGCTAGAACTCCTCTACCGGAACAAACAATTTCTCACCAGATAGACCAAAACCACAATAGCTAGGACACATCTCTTATCTATCCTCCTCTATGTATCCCCAGTTCTGACTAATCTCCACAAGGCTGACTTAAGCTACAATTTTGTTACAATAGGATTGCCAAGTTCGCTATAAAAGCCTCATACGGGTCCCATCACTGTTTATCACTTAAGCAGCTTAACTGGCTTGAGCTCTGTTAGCTACTGCAACTCAGTCAATTGTAAATAGCACACAAGTTATACTATTATCCTGATAAAATCCAAGCACTCCAGCATCTAATTCAACCCTAAACTACTACTAGAACCTTAAGATCTAGTAACCAGAACCTCCTAAATGTCATAAAATATAGTAATGATGCAGGTAAACCTCTCTTTGGTTGCACTAATGCTAAAGTCTGGACTACATTATCTAGCCATCTAACATATAATAGCTCTACTAAACAATATAAACACTCTTGAAAATCCACTATAGAAATAACTGTTTATGCTCTTGTTACTCCCAAGGTTAAATACATACTTATGTATTGTTATATGGTTATTGTTAAATGAAATGTAACATAAATAAATGTCTCTTTTTGTATATTTTGTTTCTCTATATGTAGTGTCATTCATCTATTGAATTTTTCGCAGGCTGAGAATGAAATCCAATGGGATCAGTGCTCTTCCCCTGCTAACAAATTCAAAATGAAAATAACAAAAATTTCTGCTTCACATTTTTCCTTTACGAATACAGTACACGTAAAGGTAAATCCAATTTCCTCTGGTCTGCTTCTAACCTTCCCTTGTCCTCGCAAAGTCGAGCCTCCAGAACTGCATTCGCATACGACAGAACTGCAAATGCACACTAGATGGATTCTTACCTCAGTACTACACTAGACTACACAGTCTTACTGCAGAGGTCCACACACCATCCCAGATGAGTTACAACCCCAGAAATGTACACATGTATATTATATATATATATATATGTATATTATATATATATATATGTGTGTGTGTGTGTGTGTGTGTGTGTGTGTGTGCATACATATAGTCTGGATGAGGCATCTAAGTTCACACACACACACAATAATGGCAGTCTTACTCCAGAAATGTGCACACATACATTAAATAGGGTTTACCCCAGAAATACACACACACAAACATTCACTACATGAAGTCTTACCCCAGAAATGTGTGAGCACAGAGACTACATGGTACTGCACCCCAGAAATACGCACAGAAATGCCAAATGGGGGTCTTATTCCAAAAGTGGATACACATGTATCAGATGGGGCCTTACTCAAGAAATATACACACGATACAGATCCTACCCAAAAATATCCACACACATACACTATACATAGATTTATCCCAGTGCTACACAACAAATGGGGAGTTATCCCATAACTGTATACACATATAAATACATATAAATACACTCAAATACATGGACTTCTTCCCCCAGAACTACTTACACACATACATTGGGATGTGGTCTTACCTCAGAGGTGCACACATGCACTTCATGGAATCTTACCAGAGAACTGCACAAACACAAACATACACACACCAAACACCTCATACCACATCTACTGCTTTTCTCCGATTTGCATCCAACTTGTGCATGTTCTTGCACAAATGAATCTCCATAGCTGTACACATATACAACAGATGGGGACCTATCCAAGGCTACAAACACACTAAATGGAGATCTTGCCCCAGTACTGCACTACAGTCTTACAGCAGAGGAGCGCACACACACACACACACACACACACACACACACACTAGATGGGGTACTACCTCAGGCATGCAAACATATGCATACACACAGAAATGAGACATTGGGTCTTAACCCCAGAACTGCACGCACGCACACACACACACACGCACACACACACACACACACACACACACACACACACACACACACACACACACGCACACACACACACACCAGATGGGGTCCTGCCCATAAATGCAGTTAAAGCACACATATACACACCACATTGAGTCTTTTCTCTAGAAATGAACATACTCATACCACATGAGATATCTTGAGGTCTTATCCTACAGCCACACATGCAAAGGCACATGGAGGTCTTAGTCCAGAAATACACACATGCAGTCAGCCTAAGGTCTTACTCCAGATGTGCACACACGTACTCAGTGTGCAATCTTATACCAGAAGTGCTCACATGAACTCAACATGGGCTCTTACTCCAAAAGTGCACACATGTGCAATGTCAAGAACAAGTATTTGACATGGTATCTTATCTAACATGTGTTCACAAGTACTCAACAAATCGCAGGTGCCATGTCCGAATCCAAACCAGTTACAAGTGGCGTCCCACAGGGCTCAGTTCTGGGACCTCTCT
The DNA here is from genome assembly GCF_019279795.1 of Protopterus annectens. NCBI lineage: Eukaryota > Metazoa > Chordata > Ceratodontiformes > Protopteridae > Protopterus > Protopterus annectens. The sequence continues at coordinate 251,132,386 of NC_056750.1, read as the reverse complement.
TGTTCGGTATATACATCTCTGAAGTTCAGGCTAACATTATGGCTGACAAAATTCGCAGATGACGGCAAATTGGGGGCCATAATCGAATCTCCAGCCGACACAAGCATCCTCCAAAAGGGTCTCACAGAGACGGATGCTTGGTGCCAGAGCCATGGCCTCAAGCTAAATGCTAAAAAGTGCATAGTCATCCCCTTTGGGAAAAACAAGGTGCCCACAAATTACCACATAGGTGGTAATCCATTAAGTACGGAAGTAATTAGAGATTTGGGGACCAACGTAGATGGTAATCTCTCCTTTGATAATCACATTGCCAAAATGGTTAGAAAGACCTTCTATATAGCCCACCTTATCACAAAAGGGTTCGCATCTAGATCAAGAGAGGTCATTGTGCCCCTCTACTCGTCACTCATCAGGCCCATAATTGAATACAATGCCCATTTTGGGATGCACCTTACCAGACACCTGCAGCAACAGGACAGACCCCAAAAGTACCTCACCAAGAGGATCATGGGCTACAAACAGATGTCCTATGCAGCTTGACTAAAGAAACTCCAGCTCTACTCAGTTGCTTACTGCCTACTCAGAGGCGATCTATGCCTGACTTACAAAGCCATGTCAAACCCAGAATTAATGGACATGCTCCACCTCAAAAAATCCAAGTCCCTTAGAGCTACACGCTCCAGGGACCTAAACCTCAGCACAAAAATAAATAGGACATGCTGGAGGGACAGATTAATTTTAATTTCCCAGAGGCTCCCCTCACTCTGGAATGGAATCCCAATTCATGTTAGACATAGCCCCTCGCTGACTCTCTTCAAGCGAAATTTGGACGCATGGATGGGAAATCGCAAATTCACCCCTGGGATCTCTCCTGTGTCCCTGCTAGACAGAGGTGCAGTTAACTAACCTTAAAAGGGTACCTTCTGTGATCTACTTTACAGAGGCACAGTAGGCTAATCTAATAGGGAGGCGGAAGCCAAATACACTCTGGCTAGGCTTATAAATGCCCTAGGGCAGATAGCCTAGTATCTACCTATGAACCTATGAACCTTAACATATGTTCCTTAAGAGAGGTGATCACTTATGTTTTTCCTACTTATGTCTTTTACCATGTATTCTCCCATTCCCAGCATCTCTGTATCCCACCAGCTTTCTATACTGCTTTGTCAGTTTTTTACCTTTAGAAATTACAATTACTCAAGAACTAACTGCAAGATGTCTCAAAAATGAGTCAACTCTGTGGCACAGAGGTCTGGCCCTGACTACCCAACAGATGACCAGGATTTGATTAGTGCCTCATGCCCCAAAGCAGTCAGCCAGGCAATAAGGTAAATAAACAATCAATATCACCTCCCCATTCTGAAGGGAGGGTATTGGGAGGGTCCTGCTGAAAAATCTCAATTATAGGAAGGTCAGATACGGTACCACCCGCAGTTTGGCTTCGGAGATCAGGAACCCACCAATGAGTACACATGCACTCACACTGGCAAATGTAGTGTAAAATAGTGTACCTGCACTGGGTCCTGTATACCATGCTTTCTGGTCAATGGTAGGAGTTGTTAGAAGCATACACATTAATCTCAAAACATCTACTGGAGGATTTCCACAATTTCCAGTTGTTATCTCCTTTTCTTGTGCTCTTGGACACTAGGGGGTATGAAGTAATGAAGTAGCCTACAGAGGAATTGTGAGGAGGAGGAAATGGGACAAAAAAGTGTCCACAAAGTAAAGCATAATCAGGCTACATACTCCATCAGACTGGTATTTGCAGGACATTAAATACAGCAACTCCCAGGTCCTTTTCCATCTTCCTAGAAGCATTTCTGAATTTCTTTCACTAAATGTCCCCAAGTTGTACAGCACTGTCCCAGTCCTGTAAAATCATTCTTTAGCATCCTCACTTTGTTATAAGCCAACCTTGCTGCACACCTTTGTGCCAGCAAAAGGTACTTTCTGCCTGTAAACCTTCATCAGTCATGTAAAAAGATAGCAACAAATCCAGATCTTGGAACTACCCTTTGAGGTGCCCAGTCTAACAAAACTCATCAACTCACTCATGCTCATCACCATTACCAGCCCTAGTCTAACAAAAAAAAATCACTCCATTCATTCAACTAAATGCATTCAACTCGCATGACAAGACAGCCAGTTAAAACAAGCTACATGGTATGCAGTTTTTTTAAGAAGTAAATGCACACAGTTTATATAATTACTTCCTTAGAAAAGACATATTTAAGTCATGTTCTTTTGAGTCTTTAACCTTTATTTCTTTTTCATAAAGGATTAAGAACCAGTTAAGAATAAAATCAAGGACATTATGCCATTTCTGTCCTCCAGCTAAATGGTCAAATCCCAGAAGAGCCCATGGGAACAAGGGATCACTCTGAGAACCTGAACTCACATGCTGGAATGTTCTTAAATAGGCATCTAGAAGGAATGTAGTTTTAATTACCCATAGTTTCACATACTCATTGCTGAGAGTTGTCATGCTAAACAAGAGCCTTGCCAAACACAGGACACTACATGAAGATATTTAAAAAAAAAAATAGCAGCATGAAATGTAATGTAACTGCAACATCTGACAAAAAGTTTTAGCGGAGTCTAACAAAAAAAAAAAAAAATCACCACTCCACTCATACCTACCACCAGTACCAGCCAGTGTCTAACAAAAAACGCCCTACTCATGACCATCACCAAAACTAGTTCATGTCTGATATAAAAAAATCACCTCACTCAAGCCAAATTATCACAAGCTGGGGTGAAATTACCTTTTAAATACTACAATGTAAAACCCGGATTTATCCATCTTTCTATATTTACACTTTAATAGCCTCCCCAATGACTTTACGTGGTATCTGGAACACATTCAAAATGGGGACACACCTTTATCTGCTTTTTTTTTAGCCAAACTGCTCAAAAATAACTTCAGAAATAATACACTCAGCCTGTTTTTCTAGTTTAAATTCAACATTTTGTTTATTAGTTCTGAGGAACTCTTGCCACAAATCTGACTTATACTCTTATCTCATGGTTTCTGACACATTTACACATCATTGTTATAACACACAAAGGAAATAACTTCAATTACACTGGCACAACATGGAAGTGCACAATTTTCACTCTGCATTCATTTTTACCTTCCTCAATCTGCATTTTATCATTATTACTGCTTTTACATCAAAAACTGTATTATAAATACTGTACTGTTTGTTAAGAAACGTTGAATATTTCTGTAATGGCAACTTTAAAATAAAGCTCTTTCCAATGCACACTGCAAATCCACCATTCTGTACTTTCAAATATAGTTTGTAAATCTACCTGCATTGCAAATATTTGCTTTTCAAAACAGTTGTAACTCTATTTTTTACTGCCTTTATTTGATGCAAGTAACTACTGCCATTATGGGGCATGAACATGGCTATAAAGGGTGACCACCCCACGTATCCAGTTATCAATAAATATTTTAAACTTCATTCACTTTAACTGCACCAAAACACAGCTAAATTACTTTATGTGTATTCAAAAACCTACAATTTCTTTTGAACACATTTGTCCTTCCTTTTAGTCTCTGAAAAACGTTTCTTTCTACCATTGCTTCCCCTTCTGCTTTCTGCCATGCCTAGCACAGAAGGCTACAGATTTAATCGTACCATCTATCCTATGTACCTCAAGGCTCTTTTTCATTTTCATTACTATTAAAATACATTCTCACTACTTTGCTAATTTTTGTCTTGTAATTTGACTGATATTTCATCTTATATGAATCCATTTCTTTAATTTTAACTTTGTTCTTGCAATTTCACTCATTGACAGCACCTGCTAAGAGAACAATTAAGCAAAGCTTAGGGAATCAAACCCTGAACTATAGGCTCATTAGCAGTTCAGACCCTTAATTCTCTATGTTATCTGCCACAAACTAGTCAAGCTGCTTTTACTCAGATCCGATCCTCTTTTCTTAATAGTCTGCATCTTATTTAGTCATTTCTAACACAAACTCTTAGATCTCTTATTAATGAATCCTGCAATTCATACAATTAATTTGTTGTTATGCAGACTGGTCTGAATACCATTTCAATTACATTTCAGGCCAAAGGTACAAACATAGAGGACAATAACATCCAGTATGCCCATCAACTTACACAATTAACGTTCTGTAGACTGACTATATAAAACAGTGACACAAGACATACATACAGGATGTCTTACTAGTATCCCAACAATATGTGCTATGTACAGAGGTACACTTAGAGAAATTTCAGTTAAATAGCTAACTACAACAGGTAAACATACACCATGTGTATCAGTGATTCAGGAAATGTATACGGAGTATTTCAACAAACAGCTGAATGGGTACATGTGTTGAGTATACTTTGGTGTACAGAAGACCATGTGAAATAGGGAAGACATTGCTGACAGGAATAATACCGTGCTTGTGTGTGCCTACATGAGAAAAAGGCTCATACAATATCTTGGAGAGAAATTGGACAGCAGCAGTAAGGGCAGGCAGAGATTGACAGCTGCCCCAGGCATAAGCTGGGGAGCCACACTGGAATATAGCCACAGATTGGTTTCCAATTTGTACTGCTGCATAAATTATTTAAGCAACTGTGTAGCAGGGACCTCCTTACTAATACAGTGAATGGCATATTTTTATTCTTCATCTTTGCTGTTCAAGACGTTTTCTCCTCAATTCTGGCCTTGGGGAACAGGAATCCTAATAACTTAACTAAAGCTCTGAAGAACATTGGTTTAGATAACTGAAATATAAACAAGCATAGAAAAGAAATGTTTAGTTATACTAGTGACTCTAGTGCAAACCAAAATAATGGCTATTAAGGTTAAATAATGACAGTGAAAGCAAAGAAAAATAGATAAGCTAACTGCCAGGACTGGGAAAAAATATAAATTAAACAGGGTTCAAGGTTAAAATTAAATACTTGATGCACAGTGTGTTATTAAAGTCTCCTTATAAGGAATGATTTTTCAGTGCATCCTTCAGCCTGGCAGTTAGTGCAGATGACTAGGACTGCAGGCTGCTGATGAGCTGCTTTCTGTAGTACTGGCTTGAGTCCCTCAGTTTCCATTTGTGTTCTGTGCGACTGTGAGAAAGTTACTTAACTGGTTAGTGCTCTGAAGCAAGTGGGGTAGGCTCTTATATTGTCTTTTAAATCTATGCAAGAGAAGCAACTGCATCTGCCAGTCAGAGAAGTGAAGGGCAGGGCCGGCCTAGGGTCAACTGGTGTCCCAGGCAAAAGGTCTCCACAGTGCCCCCCAGCACTACCTGGTGCCCTCATCCAGGTCTACCTACTCCATCCAGATTACTGGAAAAGTGCCTCTGCTACAGGGGCACCCTAGGTGGCTGCCTAGTTGGCCTATGCCTAAGGTCGGCTATGGTGAATGGAAACAAATCTGAAAAGAGAAAATGGGGACAACAGAAATTTCAGTCTCTGGCTTAATTCTTCGGCTCAGTTAGACAATCATCTAAAATATCTGTTAGGATTGTGTTTCCTTGTAAAGAACAAATGGAAAATAAACAGTAAGCTCTCCCTAGGCTCACAATAATTACTGAATTTATTTCTAATGATGCTACTTTGTCTTGCTACTTTTATAGAAAGTATGATAAATGTTTCACACTTTTTTCCCAGTGACATGCAAATATGTTACACACTGGACCTTTGCTGGCTTTCTCAGCAATTTTAGTCATGCATGAGGAATAAACAAAAATTTCTAGATACACAAACTTCAAGTTTTCTGCTAAAACGTCCTGCAGAGACAGAATTCTTAGTGGCTGCAGCTGGTGCATCGTTTAACTACAAATTATACTTCTATACTCACCTGTCCTTTGGATAAGACTTTAAACTGAGGTCCCATCTGTCTGACAGAGTGGTGGTAGTAGTTGAAGCGGGTGTTAAAGATCCCATAACACTTGTGAAAGAGTAGGGGAAATGCATCCCCTTGTGTAGAGGCTGAATTTCCCCTACTCAGTATTAATACCACTTCAGGTATAGCCTGAAAATGAATGCCTGCAAGGATTAACCCCTGTCAAGAAAAGTAAATAAACAAATGTAGATATGTTTTATACACCACATTACAGTCACAAAAGCAGCTCACTGACATTAAAGTTGCAAAAGCACAAAATCGTATACACTATGAACCTATAAAACTATTAATAACTAAAAGTAAGAGTTCAGGGGGTTATACCCCTTGCAATTATAAATATCAGCAGGTACTCTAGTAATGGGTAACTAAACTGTGTGGACACACACACACCCAATAGTCATTCCAGACCTCTGAAGCTTCCTGTAAGCACCCTCCCCCAACCCCTGCAGCCAAAGTTGGGACATGCCCAGAAAGCCAGACTGAAAATGTAAACAAAGACCAGAATCACAACAAAAAATCCATGGGATTGTCCCTTTAAGAGAAACTTTGAAAACTCTTAACAGCAGGATTGACAGTGCGTAACGGATTGTTTCCATTTTGCTTTCCTCCTTCCACTACCCTCACAATCCATATGTGCCCAGTTCTAGCAGACGGGGTAAGAGTATAATTGTCAAATATTCCTCTTGAGCACCGAGTCAATTTCCAAATTCTCATATTGCTTTTGTTTGGCCAGTAAAGTCAGGAAGCTGAATAAAGCCTTATCCAACTTGCAGGCTATCATATCCATATGCTAACTGACTAGAAAGTATCCCTTAGCCACCAATACTTCTTCCCCTTTTAACTGTTCAATAAAATTCCACAACCTCTCTTAATTAGCTTTTTTATACTAGCCTGCAAGCTTTTACTTTTATTAAGAACTTAGTAATTTCTGGCATCTGCTTTTCATCCTCCCCTTAATCTGGCTCTTAGCCGATATAAAACTACCACCATCAATAATGTGCAGTCTCTATATGTTAATTTGTAGGCTTTTTTACCATCATCCCATGTCATCAGTGCACCCATGACAATTGTTCCTAGAAGGTTTTCTTACACACTTGTCCACTGTTCAGTCACTCCCTTCTGTTTATAAGGATTTTCAACCTCTTAACAAAATGAATCGTCACTACTTCATTTGCCCACTCCCGAAGTGGCTTGGGGCAAGAAACCTCTCAACTGCTTTGAATGTATAGCATTCTACCACATGTACTGTGTTTTTAAGAAAAGGTTATGCTCATAATCTTAATTTACTAGAGATTTGACCTTCAGATGGCTTTATTCACGGCAACTTTTTTCAGCCTTGGTTTGTATTTCTCCATCTGCAACAGATCAGTAAGTCTCAGCTAATAAGTTTCTTCAAAACACCCCTTTCACATTAGCAAAGCCAATTCTCCCTGACTGGGGTAAGATGCATTAGTTTCACCCATCCCAAGTCAAGTTTTGTAAATCTTCATCTATATGTAGCCAGCATTGGTCCTCTAATTCGTACACAAACAACTGACTCACATGTAAGACTAAAGGGACCAGAAACATTTTTATCACCTGTATCTTGATATCCAAATCCAGTGCTAATAAGCCTATAATCCCCAATTTTCCTTATGATCACACTCCTCACTTCATCCCAGTTACAACTAGCTACAAGTCCCAAGCTCTACATCAGCCACATTCTTCAGGTAATTCATTCAAGTATGTCACAATTAACCCAAGAAACCCTGTACGTACTCAAGAGTGGGTACATAACTCAAAAATTGCTTTTGTTTTGCCCACTTTAATCTTGTAACCAGACAATACCTGAAAACTATGCACATTATCAAACAAAACCAGAACATCCCTTTCAGGCTTTTAAAGGAAATACAATTATATCATACACAAAAAGCCATTTGCTGGTGACCTCCTCAGTTGCATCCTTCTATACCATGCCTCCTAGATTTTACTGCAAATGTCTCCAAGAACACAGCAAAAAACTGAGGGGACAATGGGCAATCTTGCCTTGTGCACCTCCCTACCTTCAATGGACCAAAAAGCTAACTCCCCACTTTTATCCTGACTTCACATTTGATATGCATCTTTCTGAGCACTGGTAAAGGCCAGGAGGAAATTCAAAGGCTTGCAAGACAGCCCCACAGGTAACCATCACTACCACTGTAATTGATGCCTTTTTTGTATCTAATGAGATGAGCACCAAAGGTTTGCCTAAAACCTCTGCAAACTTCACCTAATTAATGCTGTCAAATATTTGTCAACTCCCTACAAAACCACACTGGTCTTTAACCACCCAACCTGGGTAGACGTTTTTCTAATCTCCTGGCAAGCAATGACAAAGATCCTATGGTCATGGTTAAGAATAGAGATGGGTTGATATACTGCAGGATCTGTGGGTTCCTTCTCCTTCTTAGGAACTGCTGATATTAACAGCTTTTGTCCATAACAACGGAATACTACTTCCTCTAAGAATCTCATTAAACAATAGTACCCAAACAGTAATTAGTTGCTCACTGCCTACTGCCCACACTTCTAAAGATATACCAAATTCCCCTCCGGTGTTTTCCCAATCACCTGCTTAGCAAATATCTGCTTCATTTCCATATCTTCTACATTTTTTAGTATATCAGAAGACAACTCCACAGAGCTTTTGTAGCTCCATTCCTCTGAAAAATTTTTCTAATTCCTTCACCTCTAATAAAGTTCCCCATCTGAACATAAACTTGCATTAATAGTGTTTGAATGTCTCTTGCAGCTCCTGTGGGCCCTTAACCAACCTATTTGATGCAGAGTCCTTTAATTTAACTATCAGCCTTTCGACTTTTTGTTCCCTAGCTCTGCGTGCTAAAGCTTTCCAGGCCCATGGGTTATTAAAGTATGCTTGTTTTACTGCCATACAACACCTTTAACTTATTCCATTCAAGTATCTAATCACCACTCTCAGTTACTCATGGGTTCTGACTGCACCCCCTTTCCTCTACCCATGCTTTCAGTGCATGATGAGTTTTTAATCACTAGCAGTTCTCTGTACTTTTCTCCCCCTTCTCATATATTTTACTTTCTTTAAGTTGGAGACACAGAGCACAGCCTGCATTCATTACATCTGACCTCGATATTGCAGGATCTATGTCACAAAGCCCTATACCTACAAGTTTGCTAAGACTTTTGTCATTGTTTCATAGCCTGCGGTCACTACATCTGGCCTTAATGTTGCAGGAGCTCTGTCACAAAGCCGTAAGTCTCCAAGTTTACTGAGAATTTTGTCATTGTTTCATGTATGCATATTTATCATGAAGAACCTTTCTGTCTATTAATTGTAATCAGTTATATACATGCCTGCTCTGTAACTGAAAGGCTCTGTGAACTGCTGACCACTAGATTATACTGCATATGCCAGATATTTAGTCTCAGGAAATGACAGAAAACCTGTTTTACTTGCATCTCTCTATTAAATGATTTGTTCTGGCCTACCCCCAATATTCTTCTACCACCTCTTACAAAATGTTATACTTCCTACATATACATTTCACTTGTGACTTATTCCAAAGCCCTCCTCAAATGACCCTACTACTTCTATACATACACTTCTATTTCTTGATTTTTTACTTACTTATCTCTTTTTAATTTTTAGCCCCATTCCCAGTTATCTTTCTTCCTCCCATACTGCTTTGCACTATATCAATTTATAATCACTTGTTCCATAGTAGTACTTAAATATTCCACGTTAAATCCTTTTTTCCCAAATAAACCCTCACTTTTATTTTTTGACTATATCAACATAGTTAAGTGTTTAATACCCACTCTATTCCTTACTTTCCAAAGAAGATACTAGGACAACCTTTTTCTCCTTTAATAGAAAATACTCCTCTCCTTACCTATCCTCTTCCACCTTTCAGAATCCAGTATCACTGAATCTCTAACTGTCCTGCAACTTCTTGGTTCCCAATAATTCATTGCTACTTCCCAAATATCTGACATCTAAAAAATACAAATTCCTGTACTTAACTATGCTACTCTTCAGCTTATCCTCCATTCTTCGCCTCCTACTGTGCCATCTGTCATCATACCAAGACTCTAATATATCGCAATGTCTTTCCAACTCTGTCTCAACCACCTACCCATACTTCCTCTTTATGCTCTCCAAACATTGTACCAAACCTATTTAATAATGCACCTCACCTTTATTCTAAATACAGGCTAATTAACTGCACTGAAACTCAAACCAAAACAAAATTAAATGCAAGAATCCTCTCCAGAAAAGTATGCTTTATTCCCCAATATACTAAAATCCTTCCAGGAGGAGATATTGACCCTAATTTTGGCTTAACTATCACAATGAGCACAAAGATAATTCTGTTCTACATACTTCTGCAACCCAACAACAGGCAATTCCCAACCCTGGTGATCTAATTTTTGCTGCAATAAATGTTGAAAGTATAAGAAATAAAAATGCTGAATTACATGCCCGGATTGCCCAACATAAGCCTGATGGTCTCGCTGTAAATGAAACTTGGCTTAAACCCAGCATAAACGACTCCGAAGTTATACCTCCTGGCTAGATCATCCATAATGACCATATAAAAAGGAAAGGTGGTGGTATTTCTTCAATATTTCCAATACCTACCACATTTCCCCTTACAGCAAACCAACACCAAAATTCAGTTCAGCAGAGCTTCTTATTGCTTTCCTCAAAATAAACAATTATAAACAATTATGCATTACTGTCCTGTACATCCCTCCTGGTGACAATACAGCTATACTGGAAGATATCATACACTGGATGTCCTTAATATTTCCACAAGAAAAAATATTACTAGGTGATGTGAATGTCAACATGTTGGACATAAACTCTAACTCTCTTATATCTAGCAACATAAACGTATATGGTTTCACCCAACTAATGGTTCCACACATTATAGGAAAACATCAAATTCTCTATTAGACTGGATCCTAGTATCAGACCCTAGCAAATACTCCACTACAGGTACAATGTCAGACTCTTTCAGTGATAATCTCCCAATCTAAGTAACTAGGCATCTCACACATCCAGTTAAACAGCATATTTTTAAAATAAGACATAATCTTTCCAGGTTTAATCCAGAAATGTTCCTTTTTACTCTGTCATCCTTCCGTTAGATGACGTTGTAATAGAATTCAATACAACCTTTCTAAATATCCTAAATAGCCTTGCACCTCCTAGAAGGAAAGGGCTGAAAACAAATACAATTTGGTTATCCAAAAATAGTAGAATGCTAATGCAAGACAGAGAAAAAGCAATATCTTGAAAACTTCAGAATGTTTTGCAATCATACTAAAAAGCTAATAATTGAAGGAAAAAACAATACAATAATAACTTTCAAAAAAATACTAAACACAACCCTAAAAAAATTTGGAAATCCATTAAAGAAATCTTACATCCCAGGAAAAAATTTTAACCCAAACCGTTCTCCCAATAACTCACCACTAGAGACTGCAAAACAGTTCAACTCTTATTTTATACAGTATAACATCTCTGTCCAAGGATTCCTCAACATCCTAACCCTGACCAGCAGCCACAATCACCACATCCACTTTCACCTTCAAACCTGTGTCCACATCCTGTATAAAACTATGCTTAAACTGCACTCTTCTTCAGCTAATGACCTTCCAAGCAAGTACCTAAAAATAGCAGCCAAAAGGACTGCTTTATCCAGTCTCAAATCTTATAAATAGGTCAAATCCTGGAATCCTACTCTCCCTCTCTCTGGAAAAAGTCACACATTATCCCTCTGCACAAAGGAAGAAATTCAAAGACATGAATAACTTTAGATTTATAGTAATCTTATCTCCCTTTGCCAAAATACTTGAAAAATATATTAAAACAAAAAAATTGCTAGACTATCTAATGCAGGACAAACTCCTGTCCCCTATACAACATGGCTTCCAACCTTCCCACAGTACTAGCAGTGCCCTTTCTAAACTATAAGGATACTGTCAATAAAGCTAGAGATAATGGCAAATTAGTCTCTTCCCTATTTTTAGACTTGTCTAAAGCCTTCAACACAGTTTGTCACAGCAAACTTCAAATGTCCTCAATAGATCTCTCTCAACCCACCCTTCTGTGGTTCAAAAGCTACCTGCCCAATAGATATCAGTCACCAAAATGGCACTCTATGCTCTCTCCTTACCTCCCAGTCACCACTGGTGTACCACATGGCTCTATTCCTTGGTCCCCCTCCTCTAACATTTTCACCAACACTCTCTCTACCTTCACACAACAGGTTACCCTAACACAATACATAGATTATTCCACTCATTTCCACACCTGACAATGTGGCACACCTCCAAAAAATTACTCGGGAAGCTTTAGCAGCCACTGAAACATGGTTTTGTAACTCACAACTCATGTTCAACCAAAGGAAGACCAAACTACTACTTTGTTCCCCACTAAATCCCTCTGTCATGAAAAAAAAACTAAATTTAAAATCCTCTCTCTTGATAATACAACCACTGAAGTCAATTCTCATAGCAAACTATTAGGGGCGATAGTGGATAATAATCTTACACTCGACCTGCAGACACAAAATTGCATAAAAAAACTTATCAAAAACTAGGGATGCTTTACTTTCTCACTGTTGCAACCAAAACTATACTTGCCACTACTTATCACCTTCCCACTCTTCTTTATGGTCCTCCCATCCTTATTAACCTCTAGACCTCACAAAAACTGAAACCTGAACAATGCTGTTAAAGTTGGTAAATTTGCAGCACATACCCCTTTCAGAACCCACCACTGTACAGCAGTGAAAAGCCTAAATTGGTTAGAACTGCCACATGATCTAGCAAATAAACAACTTCTTACCACCTATAAAATGATCCAGCATTCATCTGCCTTGTCCAGCACTGAAAAACATTCAACATAACTATGTTCCCAGTTGGTCATTCTGATCTAGCAACCGAAAACTCCCGTCTATAAACCTAGCATATCTGCTGGGCATTGACTATACTCTTACAATGTTGCTAAGGCCTGGAACTCCTTATCTGCATCTATCAGGTCTAAACCCACCTTCCCATTTTTCAAACTCACTCTGAAAGACTTCCTAGCTAAAATATGGCTCTGTTCTTGCTCAAAACCAGGATAACCTATATCCCTAAATGTGAACAAGTACCTTTTCATTCCTTATAACTCCTTACTCTCCCTTCTTCACTTACTTCCTTACTGCTATCTAATTCTCTTCTCTGAATTTCTCTCTAAATCTACAATAAGCCTTGTTTTTCCCTCACTTCATATTGCAATTCCTTTTTGTATTACACTAACTTGCTTTTAATTTCTCTACAAAGTGTCTACAATTTCTTTAAAAATTAAATGATTGTCCTACAACCTGTATCGATTAACCCATGTTTTTACATTATGTCTAATTTGTTATAATTATTTAAACTGCAGAGGTTTTTGTTTTATTTTTGAAGATTGTAAAATTGTTCTTAAAATGTTTTGTAATAATTTGGAGCTTTTCTCAACAGGCCTCCACTGAAAATGGGCTTCTACCCAGTCGGACTTTCCAAGTAATCAATGTCAATAAATAAAATAAATATTTAAACTTTCATTATAGCTCATCTCATCCCAAGTTTGACTGTTATGGCCCTTCCAGGAGTTGTCATAAGAGTTTTTGCAGTGTATCTGCTAACCTCTCACTGAAGTCCCACCTGTTCAACAACTAAATTGCTGTCCCCGTGTAATCAGGACTGTTAACACTACTGGGGCATGATCCAAAATCACAACAAACTGCCTTCTCTATCTGGTCAACCAGGTTTCCATGCTCCTTTGATATTTAAAACCTGTCAACACATATCCAAGTCCCATATCCAGGTGAAAAATAAGTTATGACCACCATTCCTTCTAGTTCTTACATCCTCCATTCCAAATATTTTGAAAAAACTGCAAAGAAATCCCCTCTCCCTAGAAAGCCTCAGTTTCCTAGGACACATCCTTTACATCTCTAGCATTACTAATCTGACTCTAGTCTCTGCTAATAATCAATGTCCACCTGTTGATGGTTAACACACCTAAAACAACCTAAAATTTTCTTATCCTGGTCTTGGATAGGAAACACACAGCTGCTAGTGTTAGCCTCTGACCTTGGCATTCACCACCTCTAACCATTATAAATCTACCATCCCTATCCCTAATTACATCCTCCACTATTAGCAGGGTACCTCTAGTGACCACAATTACTGTCCCTTATATATTTACTAGGGATCTGTCCTTCAGATGGTCTACTTATTGCAACTTCCTTCAACCTCTGTTTTTACTTCTCCATCTACAACAGACTTAGTATAAGCAGACAAGTTTGAAAATGCACCTTTACTTTGGGCACAGTGAATTTTCCCTGATTGGGGGGGGGGAGGGTTAGCTTCTCCCATCCCAAATGTAAATTTTCAATTTTTCAAACACATTCCATTGCTTCTAACATCATGTAAAATTTGGATGTTTGTTAGAATGCTCCATGAATAACACATACACTGTGGGGTATGTTAACAGCCTGCATGACACCTCAACTCATTCTGTTTCAAGAAGGTGGACCACATGACATGACAATTTCTTTTATCAAGGCAACAGCTTAATTACCAATACATAACCATATATTACAACATGCACATTAAAACTAATAAGCAAAATGGACAAGCAAGCACTAATGTAATCTGCCTGCTGCATGTTCTAAAGAATAGGCTGCATAAAACAAAGGAAATTTTACAATGCAGTAAACTAATGGTCACAGCCATGTTTAAATTTTGCAGGAGGGCTGTAAAGCTAGGAACTTGCTGCAACAGGAAAATACAAAGTACAGCCAGTGCCTAGTCCAAACAAGCAAAATAAAGCTTACAACATACCACTTGCAACAGAAGAGTACAAACTGAGTTCAACCTAGTCCAAAATAGTACAACTGACAAAGCGTAAACAGAATTAAGGAGGCTCTGAAGTAAATAAGGCACTCAACTCTACGAACATACTGTTATAGTAACATTCAAAGTGTAATAATAAGAGGCAATGACAGCTCTCAGAAAAGAATGCGTGTTCATGGGACTGGCAGACAAAAATCACAGTGAAAAACGTGGAGCATGACTCATAAGAATCCTACAAACACATAATGAATACAACAGGTACAGAGTGCACTGTGACAAGCATACAGACAAAGCTAATATAACATGTAGTATCTACTGTGACAGCCATACAGACAAAGAGGTAACAAAATATAAAAATGTACCACATAATGAGAATGGCATGCAGATACACAGATTGTGTAACAGGAGCAATGTGTACTGTCATATGCAGACAAACGGATGATTCAGGTACAGTGCGTTATGGGTAAGCCAGAAAGAGGCAAAGTCAACACAAACGTAGGTTGTGCTTTGACAGATGCAGGAAAAAAGTACAGTTGTGTCTACTTTCCATAAATGCAGAAGTTAGAGTACCTTAACTGTTGCAGTAATATGGGTTTCCCTTGCTGTGACAGCCCTTAGCTGGCCTAAGTACCAGAGATTTAATTCACTCATCCAGGATTGCTGGATACCCTATACTTGACACAAGGATGTCTGGGTATAAGGATTATTGGCCAGCGCCGTCTTATAGGTCTTTCTTGCCCCAGAAAGGAAGGTCATCCAGGAGAAGCTCCATGCCTGGAGTACAGAACACCTTAAAAGTCCTCAATTGTGCCAGACAAGGATCCTAAAGATCTAAAAGAGAGGAGACAGAGAAAGGGAATTAGAAAGGGGAAGGGGAGAGGACAGCCCACCCCAACCTCCAGGGATAAGAGAGGGAACAGAGGTAAAATGTACTGCAACAGTGAGACACTAACATCTACATTTATGGTACGTAGACACAACCATACTATGTTCATCATGTTCCACTGCTGCAGTAATTGTATGGGAGGATTCCCAAAACTGAAAAAAAATGGGGGGCTGGTATAAAGATACATGCGCACAGAGGTTAGAATACCCTGAAAGACGGCAGAGGCAAATCCAGCCCTGGATTTGGAGAAAATGGGCAGATTATAGCATTTAGTAAATGTGTGGACTGAAAGTGGCAGCTTCTAGAATTTTCCTGTTAGGGACCCCTCAGAGAAAGCCACATGTGGTGGTAGTAACTCTGGTGGAATGAGATTTGATATGGAATGGAACTTGCTTTCAATGATGCCTGTAATAGAAGGAATACAGTCAGAAATCCACTTACAAATTTGCTAGTAAGGTTTTCCCAGTCTGTTACTAGCACAGGCTATAAGAAGTCGGTCAGATTTCCTGTCTGCCTTAGTCCAGTCCAAATGATATCAGAGTTGCCTATGAACATCCTGGGAATGAAGAATACATCCCCCCTGTTTTGAGGGTGAGGGAAAAGGCAGGGAGGTGAACGGACTGGTTTAGGGTAAATTCAGAAACCACTTTTGCCATGAAAGAGGGGTTATTCCTGAGAGAAACTCTGTCTTGGTGAAAAATAAAAGGTTCAGTGTGAATGCCCCCCTGCTTATTAAGTACCGCATCATTGTGGTGCTACCTGTCTACGGTAACAGAGTCCCTGAATTCCAGGTCTCCTTTAAAGTTAGAATGCCCTTGCAAACAGACTTCATTTCCTTTGGATTTATGTTATTTTTCAGGACATTTTGTTCCCATTTTCCTTTCACTTAGAAGCTGTTAGTGTGCTACCCAAGTCAGTTCTGTGGCAACTGTGGTTAGAGTCTGAGTTGTTTAAGATATTCTGAAGGGTACCCCTAGGCTTTGGGTGCAAGCACAGATCTATCACTGAAACTCTCTATTTTTTTTTTTTTTTTTTTTTTTAATCAAGGTAGGAGTGGAATTATGTGGTTGAAGGACTGGCTGTGCTGAATCCAAACATTTTTCAAATAATTTATTCTCCTCATGTGTAACCTGGGTAAAGGAACCATTAAGATGCAAAAGACCATGAACCACAGAAGACAGAGAACCTCACATTCTGGAATAGACTGAGAGAAGAGATTCTTTTAGGTTACTTATAGGAACAGAAGGGATGCCAGCAGGCTTTGGGAAGGAAGTGAAGGAGAGTCTGCAACCTGGCTTGATGACATTGACCACCCATTTGTCTTGGGTAATTTTTCCATTGTTGGTGGAAATAGGTTAACCTTCCTCCTGGTCTTACTGAAGAAAAGGAATGAGGAGTAGGTGGGGTTGGGGTGGGACTTAAGGGAATGGGGGTTACCGGCTGAGTCATGGTTGCTTCCTGCTGAACCCCTGGGGTCAGGATCCACTAGGCCTGAAAGCAGATTCAAGCTGCCATCTTTTCTGTTGCGTCAGTGTCCTATGCCTTTTAAACCTTCTCTCTCCAGTGTGGGGGAGGTGCAGGATTTAGCAGGACAGTTTCTGCTAAACCTTGGTAGCTGAACCTGCAGAAATTCTTTGACAGTCTGCATCGATTTAGCCTTCTCCAAAGTCTTGAAAAGAGACTCTTCTTCAGGTCCAAACAAAAAGTCCTTGTTTAGAGGAGCATCTAGAGTCTCAGACTTAACATGATATAGAAAGGATTGCTTTCTTAACAAGGCATGTCTATGAATAACCGACTCAGAAGCAGCTACCCTGCAAGATGCTTCTAGAGGATCATAGCTGCACTGTTATGACTGCTTTGCAACCTGAGAAATGGAGTTGCAGTTATCCAGCAACTCTTTAGAGAAATTTCTGTGTTCTACCTCCTTCAGTTTTTTCTTTCATATGGTCCAGAAGGGTTTTCTGGTACTTAACTATATCGAAACTGGGAAATGAGAGCTCTCAAAGCCAGGATTGCAGATGAGTAGACTTTGTTTGCAAAAACAATCCAGGGTTTCCCCTCTATCCTTAGGCAATGGGTTCCTGGAAGTGCTTCCCTTAGATCCCTTAGGAACTTGAGTATCCACTTCAGGATCTGCAGGATTCCTAAACAGGTGCTTGTGAAAGTCCAAGAACCCTACTTCCATGGAGTAGGTGGTTGGGAGTCAGGCTGCTAGGATGAGTCAAAAACATAATCACCCATAACTTCCAACACTAGAGAAATACACAAAAGTTTATGTTTAGGGAGCTTAAGGAATTCTTTCATCCTATTCTTAGACTGAGGGTATTCTTGAGCTTCCCAATGGAAATATTGTCGCATGTTATGAAGAGTTTCCCCAAAAGTGATGTCCTAAGGTGGTGAAGCTGAGGCTTGGATGCCCTCTGAATCAGAATCAGCATATAAGCCTGACAGCTGGTCTACTTATGCCAATTCATAAGAATCTAAGGATTCCTGGGCGGGAGGGTCCCTCTCTCTTTTCCCAGAAACTAATTCTGTAGGAGCAGGGATGCTGATAATATTGTAGCATCCAGGCATCACAGTCCTAAGTAAATCTTCAGCCAGACTAAGCAGATTCTTCTAGCAGGCCTGAAACGGTTGGGAGCTTGAAAGCCTAGGATAAGACATGGCAAAAAGTATTCCACTAGATTTAACTTTAGCCTTGGTCCTAGGTGTGACGTTGGAAGCACTGTCACCAGGCATCAGGTGGGCAGCGGCAGCCTATGCAAAATCAACCAACAACCCCTCACAGATTCTTGGAATTCTGCCCTCCCTATCTAAAGCCCTAAAACAGGAGTCAGAAGCCATGGCCTGCAAAGTGGTTTTGTATCCAATCGACAACTCTTGCCCTATGGCCTACAAAGCAGTTTTGGACCCCATCGACAATGACTGCTCTACGACCTGGGCAGAAATAACAGAGTCAGGAGACATTTGGGGCACAAAAGGGCACACTACAGTGGTCTCCGACACTTCCTCAGTCATAGAGAGGGACTGCAAAGGTGTCTCCTGTCCTCTGATTATCACAGGTCTGGGCAGACTGGATGAGGATGAAGTTATCTCATCTGTCCACTTATGCTGTTTCATATGCTTTTTTGTGGGGGTTGGGGGGGTCAAAAAATTCACTGGTGGATGCCATAACATGTGAGGATCCCTGAAGCCCTTTTTCTTTCTCTAAATACTGGTAAACAGACTCGACCCTACAACAAATCATACACATGTTAAAATTAGCATAGTGAGGACAGTTTGGAATGTCATGCTCCAGGTCAAAGCAAAAAAGATAAAGTGAGCGAAAGTCCCGATGTGGAATCTGTTTTCCACAATCAAGACAGACATTAGTCCTTTTACTCATGCAAGTACACACAATAAATAGATAAAATTAAGTTTTTCATCAAAGGGGTACTTAGTTTTGTATAAGTTCGCTGGTCTTCGGACTGACCAACACACACTACAATATTGATGCTTCAGGCTCAGACAGCAAGAAAGAGCTCTAAGATGGTACTGGCTGACAACCTTTATACCCAGACATCCTGATGTTAGGTACAGGCAGTCCACCAAACCAGGAGGAAGGAGGGAGTTAAATCTCTGGTACTCAGGCTGGCCAAAGACTGCCACAGCAAGGAAAACTCATATACAGTTATTATTGCAACAATGAAACACGAACATCCCAACTAACACAGGTTCACACTGTAGGAGAGTACATCTAATTAGATTTCCTGGGCATATAAGAATGGTACCACTGAGCAAGAGACTGACAAACAAGTTAACAGCTCATCTCTGTATTTACTGTGCAACTTTAACACACAATATAATCAACAACAGAAGCAACAGTCTTACAGTTTTAGTGCACTAAAAAGGTTGTGTGGACAGTCCAGTGAAAAGAAGCTTGCACAAATATGATTAGATTACTAATATCTACATAACTACCACAGGCCAACAGACTAAACTGACACAAGACAGATGACCAGAATGGAATAAATGAAAATGTTAAGTAGGGAAAATTTTTAAATTACTCACATTGACAGGACGAGAAAAGCATACAAGGATCCGTCGTTGATCACGGTTTACATACAAACAGTTGATCTTCAGAAGCGAGTCAGCTGGAAATGGAGAAAGAGAATCTTAAATGGTCAGTGACAAGATGGTGAGTACTAAAACAAATGGTGCCAAGTCAGTTGGCTCAACAAGAAGATGCAGGATGACATTTAGATGGATGCAGCAATAGCAATGGAGATGGGCAGGCTACAAAGCATTGTCTTAGTTCTGTCTTGAAAGTCACAACAGTTCTTCTCTGATATAGGACTCCTTGTCTTATAACCTACTCCTAAGGTCCTATTTTCCACTGTGCCTTTCCTTCCTTATTTTAGGCACCACTGATAGGAATCTCTAAATTGCTGCACTTTTAAGAGAGTCAGACTCAGCAAGTTAGGATGGGACATTTAGGGATGCCAGATTTTTTGTTTTTTGTCCTGAAGGTAAATACATCAAAACAAACATAACACTCAAAAATACATCAAACTTACCCTGAACAGTACATAAAAAAATACATACATGTAATATAATACAAAACATCTGAAGAAACAACACACTCAGAAAACAGAGCAAAATATTGAGAGATGCAATATTCATAGAACACAAAGCAAGGTATCAGAACACTGCTAATGATGAGCGTGAAACAATACAGCATAGAAAAGCATTACTATACAAAAAACACAACACTGAAGGGTGCGTTAAAAGAGGCAAAGCTGCACTCGCAACACAACACAAGCCAAAATACATCACAAGAAACTTCAAACAATAGAACATGAAATAAACTTGGGCTACAACGCAAAACATATTAAAATAAGAAGAATGCAGCATAAAATTAAAAGATGCATATTCAAATGTACTACTAAATAATGCATTCCATTCACTTATTTATACCTTTACTTACCTGTTTATTGTTTACTGTAATCAGACAAGTGAATAAACTGTTCAAAAATTCATGTATGTAGCTACAGACTAAACTGGAAAGGTAGGGGAAAATAAAAAGAAAAACAGATTAAAAAGTAAGGTTTTGTGAGGCACTACATGCAAAGTAGATTTGGGTTGGAAATTTGCCATAGTTGTAGATGCTCACTTAGATCAATGCTGCAGTACACAGTCTTGGGACTTTCTCACATGATGTAGCCTGAGGCCTTCTCGATTACCACAGCATCTCATCATCCTTCAGCCGGCAGGTGCCCTCCCTATCTGATGTTAGACACATGTGGTATAAAGGGCTGTAGGCCAGCACCATTTTCAGACTTTTCTTGCTCAAGGGATTGAAGTCCACATTTCTCTGGAGAAGCACAACCTGTCCAACTGACCATTATTATCAGAGGTGGGTAATGGCTTGAGGGGAACAGGAGGGGAGGGATGGTAACAGGCAATGAACCCACTCCAACCCTTGGAGTAGAGAGTCAGATGGGTAGGAGGGAGGAAGGGAAACAGTACTACAATACTGATCTACTGAAACATCTATAATTACATTAAGTTTCTAACAACTGCACTATGGCCTTCATAGCAAATGTTGCAGTACCAAGTCTTAGAACGATATCAGAGCAAATTTATTCGAGTGGCAAGATAGCAGTCTGTGCTTGGTATTCTGACACTGCAGGATGGCAGAGGCAAATTCAGCCCTGGCCCTCGAAATGGTACCAAGGTGGTAATGCTTAGTAAAGGTGTATAAAAATGTCCAAGTGGCTACTTCCATGAAAGACTGTGTTGAGGTTCCTTTCAAGAATGCAGTGGTGGCTGCTTTTTCCTAGGTGGAGTGTGCTCTTACTCTGCCAGGTATTCATTTGTACGATGTGTACAGCAAAATGTAATGCAGATTGCTATGCATTTTGAGATGGTCTGCTTCCATACAAGTCTTCCCTTCTTTCCTTTTGTAAATGGCACCAGTAGAAGATCAAACTAGTCAGGGAATCTTGTCTTATGGAGGAAGAACATCATCTGTATGTGTATATCAAGGGACTGCAGGATTCTTTTTCCTTTAAGAGGATTTGAAAAGAACACTGGAAGATTAATGGCCTAGGTCATTGAGGCTTCTGATGCCACCTTGGGCATAAAGGAGGGATTAGTTCTCATGGTAACACTGTGAAAGATGAGGAAGGATTCCCTGGACATGAGAGCTTGCAGCTACAAAATATGTGTGGTTATAATGAAGGCTAACAGCAGGGCAGATTTCAAAGTTATCAATTCAAAAGGTACCATAGCTGCTGGTTCAGAGTGATGGGGTCAGCTTTTCTAGTATGTAATTCAGGTCATATGCAGGGGGCAGGATCTCTCTCTCTCTGGTGTCCTGAGATACAAACTCTCTTTTAGAAACTACTTCAAATGGGGAAGAGAGTAAGCCCATGGGAACATAGCTGAACCATGCAATTTTACGCTAAAATATAATGGAGAAGACAGAAGCAACTAGGAACATGTTTACTGGGAATACAACCAGTTGGCAAACTTTAAAAATTCCCTACAAAGTTCTGACGGGAAAAAAAAACGAAGACAAGGGGCAGCAACTAAGGAAATTATTCTTTGACATAGTAAGGCTTTACTAAGTTAATGCTACTGGCTGTTAAAAAAGCAATTACTAGAAAATGGAAATAAAAATCAACACCAAAACGTGACAAAAGACTGGAATACTTTCAAGGAGATAAAAGGATTGAATGTGGGATATCTAGAAAAGGGAAGGGGCACACTTCACAGAAATAAATGGAAGATGAAAGAATAATACATGCAGAATATTGCTCATAAGAAGTGAGGATTAAGAGAATGAAGGAAATGAGCAATTTAGCTAATGCTGGACTGAATGAAAATTATTAAAAAGAAAACACAAATGATAAAGGAGAGTGTTCCTTAAAGTGGTTTGTTTTCTTTTTTATTAACACCCGTGAGCTCAAGTTTCAATTTAAAATGAGATGACTTAACGATGTTTTAAGGAGGAAAAAAAATGAAAGTTTATGGGCCACTGATGGACCAAGCAAATGGTTTAAAAATTACCTATGGGACAGGAGATGCAGGGCTATGTCCAGTTCTCATAACTCTGAAACAGACATGTTCTCAAAGAGTGTGCCCGTGCATCAGGTTCAATTTTCTATCATTTACCAATAACTTGATGAAGGTACTTCCCTTGTCACGATATGTATTTATAATCCGATCCTTTTTAAGGGTGGTACAACCAGTTCAGAGCCTCAGAAAAGCCTACAGAATGATTTTAAAAATATGTTTCTCTGAGTAAAGTAAAGAGCAATCTTTTGGATTTAAAAGTAAACTGTAAAAACATTTATCAACTAAACCTGTGGTTATAACAGTTAATTAGGCGCACTCGAACTTGACCATGCTACAGTAACCATACTTGGGAAAGATTATATCACATATCTGGATACATCATTTTCAGTCACTTTGGGGGGAATGTTCTGTGCCACCTACAATTCTATCTTGCTCAAAGCAAAGGAATATTGTAGGAAGTGGAAGGGCCTTTGTCAGGAGTTGCCACAAAATTTAAGGAACAGGTTGGCTTGTACTGCCATCACCTGCTTTGTACTGCAAAATGCATACCTTGCCCTTTCCCAACAGTTTTTCTCTGCATTGAAAAGACAAGTTTACAAAATTTCTATGGGATGGCAGTAAGGCATGAATAAGATGTGGCATACCTTGTGAGTTAGCCTGTGGTCATGACCCCACATGACATGGCATTCTTTAGCTATGTCAAGAATCTCAGTGGCACTGCTCAGATCTGCTCGGAGTTAGTGCAGAATGGCACAAAATACACTGAACCGACCAATATCGCCAACATCCTGGCAGACAGGTTCAGCGCAAACTTCACCCCCCCTCTCATCCCTAAAAGGGCCCATAACCTTACCAGAAGAACATAGAGTTCTTGAAATCACAGACACTCAGGTTAAAACAGCCCTCTCCAAAGCCAAAAACACAGCATCAATGGGACCGTAACGGTGTCCCAGGCTGTGTCATACATGAGCTCAAAGACGAACTAACCCCTCATCTAAACACACTGTTCAAACTCAGCCTCTCCAAAGGCTACATACCCATAGAGTGGTGCACATCAACGGTTATCCCGCTCCACAAAGGTGGAGCCACAACAGACCCCGGGAACTATCGCCCTATAAGCCTGACTAGCTTGGTCTGCATGGCTATCTATGGAGCACATCATCATGGAACTCATTAACAGAGACATTGGGAACCTCCAAACACTGGACCCTACCCAGTTCAGCTTTGTTAAGTGCAGATCATGCCTCCTAAACCTGGTGGACTTCTTTGAGACAGTTACCAAGGCTATAGACGAGGAAAAGGTGGTACACACAGCCAATCTAGACCTTGCTAAGGCCTTCGACACCATTCCCCATTCTGGTATTATAGACAAGCTCACCAGCCTGAACATAAACCCCTACGTTACAAGATGGGTTGCCAACTGGCTCACAGACAGAACCCACATGGTGACAGTTGCGGGAGCTAGGTCCGACTCTAAACTGGTTACAAGTGGCGTTCCCCGGGGCTCAGTCCTAGGACCCCTCCTGTTCAGCATATACTTCTCAATGGTACAGGCAAGCACAGGAGGACTATGGCTGACCAAGTTCGCAGACAACTGCAAACCTGGGGCTATAATTGACTCTCCGGCTAACACAGACATCCTCCAAAAGGGTTTCACTGAGATGGATACCTGGTGTCAAAATCATGGCTTCAAGCTAAATGCCAAAAAGTGCATAGTCATCCCCTTTGGAAAAAACAAAGTACCCACAAACTGCCACATAGGTGGTAGTCTCCTAAATACGGAAGATGTAATAAGGGATCTGGGGACCCAAGTAGACAGTAATCTTACCTTTGATAATCACATTACCAAAGTGGTTAGAAAATCCTTCTAAGTGGCCCACCTAGTCACAAAAGGGTTCACATCCAGATCAAAAGAGGTCATTGTGCCCCTCTACTCATCACTCAGACTCATCATAGAGTACAACGTCCCATTTGGGATGTACCTTACAAGACACCTGCAACAGCTAGAAAGACCACAGAAGTACTCACCAAGAGGATCACTGGCCTCAAACAGATGCCCTATGCAGCTCGACTGAAGAAACTCCAACTGTACTCGGTTGCATACCGCCTACTCAGAGGTGATCTCTGCCTGACATACAAGGCCATGTCCTACCCAGAATTGATGGACATGCTCCACCTAAAGAAAACCTTATTCCCTCGAGCCACACACTCTAGGGATCTAAACCTCACCACAACAATAAATAGGACGTGCTGGAGGGATAGATTCCTGTCCCAGGGAATTCCTATGCTTTGGAACAAGATCCCAGTCTATATTAGGCAGAGCTCCTTGCTAACACTCTTCAAAAGAAACCTTGATGAGTGGATGGGAAACAGAAAGTTTACCCTGGGGATCACTTCAGCGGCTCTGCTGGACAGAGGCACAGGGAACTAATCTAAGGGGGTGGCGAAAGCCAACACATTCTGGCTAGGCTTATAAATGCCTTCAGGCTGACAGCCTAGTACCTACCTATAGGTTCATAGGTTTATACTAGGCTATCTGCCCTAAGGCATTTATAAGCCTAGCCCAAATTATTGTGGCTTACGCCACCCCTTATATGAAAAAATACTGTGCCCATTAGTTTGTTGTGCCTCTGTCCAGCAGTGACCCAGAGATGATTCCCGGGGTAAACCTACGATCTCCCATCCACAGGTCTAGATTTCTCTTGAACAGAGTCAGCGAGGTGCTCTGCCTCACATGGACCGGGATTTTATTCCACAGCATAGGGAGTCTGAGTGATAAATCTATCCCTCCAGCACGTCCTATTTATATCCGTGCTAAGGGTTAAGTCGCTTGCTCTAGTGGTTTTGGTGGATTTGGATTTTTTGAGGTGGAGCATGTCCATTAATTCCGGGTTGGACATGGCCTTGTATGTCAGGCACATGTCACCTCTGAGCAGACGGTATGCGACTGAATAGAGCTGGAGTTTCTTCAATCTGGCAGCATATGACAGATTTTGGAGTCCCTTTATCCTTTTGGTGAGGAACTTTGGGGTCTCTCCAATTGCTGCAGATGTCGGGTGAGATACATCCCGAATGGGGCATTGTACTCGATCATTGGTCTGATAAGTGAAGAGTACAGGGGAACAATGACCTCACTAGATCTGGATGTGAATCCCTTCATGATCAGGTGGGCAATGTAGAAGGTCTTTCTAACCACTTTAGCAATGTGAGTGTCAAAAGAAAGGCCACTGTCAACCTGGGTCCCCAGGTCCCTGATAACCTCTTCTGTGCTTAGTGGATTTCCACCTATATGGTAGCTTGGGGTTACCTTGTTTTTCCCGAAGGGTATGACTATACATTTTTGGCGTTTAACTTCAGGCCATGGCTCTGGCACCAGCTATCTGTTTCCGTGAGTCCCTTCTGAAGGATATCCGTGTCCGATGCACTTTCCACTATGGCGCCCAGTTTGCAGTCATCTGCAAACTTTGTCAGCCAAAGTCCTCCCATGTTGGCCTGTACTTCTGAGA
The DNA here is from genome assembly GCF_019279795.1 of Protopterus annectens. Classification (NCBI taxonomy): domain Eukaryota; kingdom Metazoa; phylum Chordata; order Ceratodontiformes; family Protopteridae; genus Protopterus; species Protopterus annectens. The sequence goes on along the minus strand of NC_056750.1, from coordinate 251,106,154 downwards.
AGTAGATGCCAAACAATAGGGGCCAAGGACCGAGCCCTGTGGGACACCACTTGTGACCGGCTTGGAGTCTGACACAGCGCCAGCAACTCTAACCCTGTGGGTTCTGTCCTTAAGCCAGTTTGCAACCCATCTTGTGACATATGGGTTTACATTTAAGCTGGTAAGTTTTTCTACAATACCCGAGTGGGGTATTGTGTCGAAAGTCTTTGCAAGGTCAAGGTAGGCTGTATGGACTGCCTTTCCCTCATCAATGGCCTTGGTGACTATTTCGAAGAAGTCGACCAAGTTCAAAAGGCATGATCTTCCCTTGACAAAGCTAAACTGGGTCGGGTCCAATGTCTGCAAGTCCCCTATATCTTTGTTTATGAGCTCCATTATGATCCTCTCCATAGCTTTGCAGACTAGACTTGTTAAGCTTATGGGGCGGTAATTACCAGGGTCCGTGAGAGGCGCCACCTTTGTGGAGTGGGACCACAGTTGCCGTCACGCCACTCCTTGGGCACGAATCCTGTGGTAAGGCTGAGATTAAACAGCTGCCTTATGTGCGGGTTTAATTCCTCATTTAGCTCATGTAGCACACAGCCGGGACACCATCCGTCCCATTGATGCTGTGTTTTTAGCTTTAGAGAGAGCAGCTTTCACCTGCGCATTTGAGATGTCCAGGAGGCTACACTCGGCTGGGATAGTTATCTCTCCTTTAGGGGAGAGGGGTGAAGTTTGCACTGAACCTGTCTGCCAGTATGTTGGCAATGTCTGTGGGTTCAGTGATTTTTGTATCATTTTGGACTAATTCTGAGCATATCTGTGAGTTTCCACCCAGGTTCCTAACATAGCTGAAAAAGGCCTTATGATTGTCCTTTGAATCCATGGCAATTTTTCTCTCAAAATTGGCCTTAGTTGATTTTATGAGTGCTCGTATTTTTTACTAATAATGATCAGGGTGACTTCCCTTTTATGGATTTTGTTCTATCATGTAATAGCTTTCTCCTCTTATTGTAAAGTTTGTTAATGGCTGGGGTCCACCAGACTGGACGCTTGCCCTTTGTGGAAAGAGTCTTGGTTTTATTTGGGATTGCCTGATCCATGCAGTCCTGGAGGTGTTCATAGAAGGCATTTGTAAGGGCTTCATAGCTTGGGTTGTGGTTTCCTCTGACTCAGGGGCCTTGAAGGATACCACACCAGTCTTGAGTAGTGTGAAGTTTGCTTTAGAGAAGTTCTTCACTATGGTCTTTTTGTTTGGGGTGGGGCGGGATGTGGATTTCCAGTGAGATTAGTTTATGATCAGATCTCACCAATGAGGGATATACTTCGGTGTGGAGCATTTTGTCCCCATGTTTGTGACAATGAGATCTAGTATATTTTCTCCTCTCGTGGGAACAGTAACTAGCTGTTCCATGGCATTTGAATTTATGAACTCCAGGAACCGTTGGGCTAGAAAGTTAGGGCTTGAGTAGTGTTCCCAGTCTATATTCGGTAGTTGAAGTCACCCAATATGATGGTGTTTGAGATACATTTATACCCTCCAGTGTCTTCAGGAAGGCTGTGTGGGGTTCCTGAGTTTGAGAGGGTGGCCTGTAGCATGCTACAATTTGTAGAGCAGTTTTGCCTATGGTTAGTTGCACCTGGATGGTTTCCGAGCTTCATGCGTTGCCACCAACCTGGAGGTGTGAGTATCCTTTATGAATATGGATACACCCTCCTTTTGTGGAGTGGTCCGGGTTTTGGGGCCGGAACGCATGATATGAGGTAAAACCTAATAGTGCCGGGGTGCTCTCAGGAGCCTTGAGCCAGGTTTCAGTTACAGCACAGACATCGATGTTCTCCATACTGAGAAGGGCCTCGAAAGTGCATTTTGAGATTTAGACTTCTGGCATTGAGCAGCATTACCCTCAATTTCTTCCCATTTTGTTTTCTAGGGTGGTAGGTTTAGAATTTGAGCCTGCCCAAAATAAGTCACTATCGGGGTGCCTAGAGCCTTAGGCATTATCCGAAGTCCCAGGGGTGACAGGTGCAAGCCCCTTGCGAAGCAGCGTGGCTTGTCAAGCATGTCATCCCAGGCAGACAGACACTGGATCCCCTTTGAATG
>NC_056750.1:251056568-251099068 GCF_019279795.1 Protopterus annectens | reverse complement strand
TTATTACCACTAATATTTTTATGTGGGAAGCAACCTTTATAGCAGAATTACTTTGAGAAAGTATAGTGAATTGAGGTATGTTTAATGTGGTAGTTTTCCTAGAAGTGAATATATGAACTTGGTTTTCCTTGGGTTAAGGGATAAATGATTATTACACATCCAGGTCTCAGTGGCAGTAAAGGCCAAAATGAGTTATTTGTTGTAGATCAGAAATGGAATTGACGGAGCACATAATAGTTGAGTTGTCTGCTTACTGAATGAGTGAAGCTTGGCTTAGTGAAGGATGAAAACTATTAATGAAAATGATGTACAGGAGGGGTCCTAGTATGGATCTTTGGGGAACACCAGTAGAAGTGTTAATATATGGAGGGGGAGAATTATGCTACTTAATGGCCTGTTGTCTGTCTTCTAAGTAGCTTGAGAACCAGTTGAAATAGGAAGCGAAAAGACCAGTCCTAGAGAGTTGGGTTAGGAGTAAAGGGTGGATGAATGTATCAAAAGCTTTTGTGAGGTCTAGGAATAGGGAGGAGATGAGTTTACCAGTGTCTCAGGCTTTGTTGAATGTTTCCATGAAGGATATAAAGGCAGTAGTGGTCCTATGCCCTGGATTGGATCAGTGCTGTGAATCAGAAAGTTTAGAATTTGAATGTGCATGCAATTTTTCAAGATCTTTGAGATAGGTGAGAAAATAGCTATTGGTCTGAAGTCAGAGATACCAGTATTATTGGGGTCTATATCACATTGTCGAAGTTTTACAACTTAGAATGCTATATGGTCGAACCCATATGTTCGAAGTTGTAAAACTTCGAAAACTTAAAAAAAAAATAAAAATAATAAAAAACGTACCTGACAATTGTAAGCAAGGGGGGCAAAGCCCCCCTGCGGCCTCCACACCCCCTGCTCTTTAAATGCACCAACTCTGAGATCGCGCTACAGTGTAGTAAAGGCAAATCTTCCCTTGACGCACTGTACTGCACTGTGGTGCGGTCTCATAGCTGGTATATTTAAAGAGCTGGGGGTGTGGGTGGGTGCAGCGGGGCTTGCCCCCCTGCTTACAACCGCCAGGTAATTTATTTATTTTTATTTTTTTAAAGTTTTCAAAGTTTCACAACTTTGAACATATGGGTTCGACCATATAGCGCTTGAAGTTGTAAAACTTCGGCAACGTGATATAGACCCGTATTACTGGCACCTTTATGAAGAGGAAGAATATATGCTTTTTTCTCGATTTTGGGGACGCAAGATTCTTGATTGGATCTGTTTAGAGGTATGGCAATAGGGTTGGCAACAGCTTTGGCTGCTAGTTTTAGGAATTGTGTAAGTAGGTTGTAAGGAGCACTAGAGCAGTATTTGAGCTTGGGAAGTAATCTTTTTATTGTGGTGGTTGGACTAGGTTTAAAAGTGAACATGGGTGTAGAGTGGGTGAAGGTGTTGTTAGGGGAGTGGGACGGTGTGGTGGAAGGGGAGCAGGAGAATAGTTCTGAAGAAGTTGTAGGGTTTGGGTTGCTATGGGCTTTGGGAAAAGTAGCAGTAAAATGTGCTATAGTGTAAATAAAATGAGAATTGAAGACAGTGGCAATTTCTTGATGTGTTTTATCAGGATATAAATAAGGGTTGCTTTTTGTACCTGGATTTAGTAGTAATGAAATGGAGTTCCAGAATTCTTGGAGGTTTGTCTGAAGTTTTAAGTAATGACTTTTTTTTTTTTGTCTGATAACTACCTTATTTATTTATTTATTTTAACCTGGTTTCAAAGTTGTTTAAATTTCAGCAAGTCTGGTGGCTTTTTATTTGCTAGCCATTGTTTCCAAATTTTGCCTCTGGCTTTCATAACTTCTTTAGTGTTCTTGGTTAGCCATGAGGCATGCTTTGCTTTGATTCACTTAAGATTAATTAGGAGCTAGGCTATTTAGAATAAGCAGAAATGTTGAGATGAAGTAGTTAACTGAATCATCTAAGGGGAGAGTTTTTAGCAAGTACAAGTTAATCTTTCTTAGGCTATTTGAGAAGATCAGTGGGAAGACTTTTGACAGGTTCCTTACTTGTTTATACTGATAATGGCTTTTGAAAGGAGGGGGTAGTTCGGTGAACAAAAGTAGGGAGGTGGTCACTGATGGTGTTAGAGAGGGTTCATAGGTTCATACTAGACTATCTGCCCTAGGGCATTTACAAGCCTAGCCAGAGTGTGCTTGGCTTTCGCCACCCATTTTAAATGAATTTTGCTATGCCCTTTTTCGAGGTTAGTATACTGTGCCTCTGTCTAACAGTGACACAGAAGTGATACCCGGAGTACATCTATGATCTCCCATCCACTCATCAAGATTAATCTTGAAGAGAGTCAGTGAGGGACTCTGCCTAACCTGGACTGGGATTTTATTCCAGAGTGAAGGGAGCCTCTGGGTTATGAATCTGTCCCTCCAGCATGTCCTATTTATTTCAGTGCTGAGGTTCAAGTCTCTCGAGCGCGTAGCTCGATGGGATTTGGATTTTCTGAGGTGCAGCTTGTCCATTAATTCCTGGTTGGACATGGCTTTATACGTCAGGCACAGATCGCCTCTGAGCAGGCGGTATGCCACTGAATAGAGCTGGAGTTTCTTTAACCGGGCAGCATATGGCATCTGTTTGAGTTCTTTGATCCTCTTGGTGAGGCACTTTTGGGGTCTTTCCAGTTGCTGCAGGTGTCTGGTAAGGTACATCCCAAAAGGGGCATTGTACTCAATTATGGGCCTGATGAGGGATGAGTAAAGAGGCACGATGACCTCCCCTGATCTAGATGTGAATCCCTTCATGATTAGGTGGGCTATATAAAATGTTTTTCTAACTACTTTGGCCACGTGGTTGTCGAATGAGAGATTGCTATCAACTTGGGTCCCCAGGTCCCTAATTACTTCTTCCATACTTAATGGATTACCATCTATGTGGTAATTTGTGGGCACTTTGTTTTTGCCGAAGGGGATGACTATACACTTTTTGGCGTTTATCTTGAGGCCATGACTCTGGCACCAGTTGTCTGTTTCTATGAGGCCCTTTTGTAGGATGCTTGTGTCGGCTGGAGAGTTGATTATGGCGCCCAGTTTGCAGTCATCTGCGAACTTGGTCAGCCACAGTCCTTCCATGTTGGCCTGTACCTCCGAGAAATATATACCGAACAAGAGAGGTCCCAGGACTGAGCCTTGTGGGATGCCACTTGTAACTGGTTTGGAGTTTGACATGGCTCCAGCAATTCTAACCATGTGGATTCTGTCCTTGAGCCCGTTTGCAACCCATCTAGTGACATAGGGGTTTATAGTTAAGTTGGTGAGCTTATCTATAATGCCCGAGTGGGGTATTGTACCGAAGGCTTTTGCGAGGTCCAGGTAGGCTGTGTGGACCACCTTCCCCTCGTCAATGGCCTTGGTGACTGTTTCAAAGAAATCGACCAGGTTTAAGAGGCAGGATCTGCCCTTAAAGTCGAATTGATTACGATCCAGTTTCTGTAGGTCCCCAATATCTTTATTTATGAGGTCCATGATGATCCTTTCCATAGCTTTGCAGACCAAGCTAGTCAGGCTTATGGGGCAATAGTTTCCAAGATCTGTTGAGGCACCACCTCTGTGGAGAGGGACCACTGTTGCTGTACGCCACTCTGAGTACATATTCTGTAGTAAGGCTGAGATTGAACAGTAGTTTTATGTTTGGGTTTAGTTCTTCTTGGAGTTCATGTAGGACGCAGCCCGGGACACCATCTGGTCCCATTGATGCTGTGTTTTTTGCTTTGGAGAGGGCGGCTCTTACCTGAGCATCTGAGATGTCAGGGGGGCAGCACTCTGCTGGGATAGATAGTTGCCCTTTTGGTGGGGAAGGGGGGAGAAGTTTGCGCTGAACCTGTCAGCTAGGATGTTGGCAATGTCTGTGGGTTCGGTGTATTTTTTGTCATTTTGGACTCATTTTGAGCATATCTGGGAATTCCCACCCAGGTTCCTAACATAACTAAAGAAAGCCTTGTGATTATCCTTAGTGTCCTGTGCAATTTTTCTCTCGAAGCTGGCCTTAGACTATTTTATGAGTGACTGTAGTTTTTTGCTAATACTGATCAGAGATGCCTTCGCTTTTTGGGATTTTGCTCTATCATGTAGTAGCTTCCTCCTTCTATTGTATAGTTTGTTTATGGCTGGGGTCCACCAGACAGGACGCCTGCCTTTGGAAGATTGGGTCTTGGTTTTGTTTGGGATTGCATGATCCATGCATTCCTGAAGGTGTTCATAGAATGTGTTTATAAATGATTCTGCGGTCTGGGCCATATTTTCCACAGGCCCGGGGGCTTTGAAGGATTCCACCTCGGTTTTGAGGAGTGTGAAATTTGCTTTAGAGAAGTTTTTCACTGTGGTTTTCTGGGCAGGGGCTGGGGTCGGGATGTGAATATCTAGTGAAATTAGTTTATGGTCTGATATTACCAGTGAGGGATATACTTCTGGTCTGGAGCATAGAGCCCCCATGTGGTGATGATCAGGTCCAGTATGTTTTCCCCTCTTGTGGGAGTGGTAACAAGTTGTTCCATAGCATTTGAGTTTATAAATTCTAGGAACCTTTGGGCTAGGGTGTTGGAGCTAGAGTAATGCTTCCAGTCTATGTTTGGGTAGTTGAAGTCGCCCAATATAATGGTGTTTGGAGAGACCTTCATATTTTCCAGTGTTCTCAGGAAGGCCGAGTGGGGTTCCTGGGTTTGGGAGGGTGGTCTGTAGCAGGCTATAAACTGGAAGACAGTTTTACCCACTGTTAGTTGCACATGTATAGTCTCTGATGCTTCGTGCTGTGCCACCAACCTGGAGGTGTGGGTATCTTTGACGAATATTGATACTCCCCCTCCTTTTGTGGTTCGGTCCAAGTTTTGGGGCTGAAAAACATGGTATGAGGTATAACCTGGTAGTGCTGGAGTGCTCTCGGGAGCCTTGAACCAGGTTTCTGTTACTGCACAGATATCGATGTTCTCCATGCTAAGGAGAGTTTCGAGTGCGTGCATCTTGAGGTTTAGACTTCTGGCATTGAGTAGCATTACTCTTAGTTTCTTATCCCTTGTGATACCTATGGAGGTGGGTTTGTCTTTTGAGCCTTGCCTAAAAAAGGCACTATGTGGGTGGCAAGAGCCTTTGCCAATATCTGAAAGCCCAGGGTTGACAGGTGCAAGCCGTCCCTAGCGAAGCATCGTGGCTTGTCGAGCATGTCATCCCAGGCTGACAGGCATTGGATTCCCTTTGAATGACACCAATACTTAAGCCAATTGTTAAAATTGATCATCTTGTCTTCATAGTGTGGCATCATTCTTGGTGAGGGTAAGATGCTACTCAAGGTCAGGGTCATACCGGCCTGGGCTACATGCTCAGAGAGCTCCTCTACGTCTCTTTTCATGTAGTCCAGGGAGGTACGTCTCAGGTCATTCATACCAGCATGGACAATGACAGAGTCATATTTGTACTTGCCTTGGAGTGACCTGAGTGCTTGTGTTATGTGGCGGATCCTAGCGCCCGACAGGCAGCTCACCGTGACCTTCTCCTTGTTCAGCCTGGTGAGCGGGAAGTCAATGTGCCTGACGACAGAGTCACCTATTACAAGTGCATCAGGTGTGTTGTTTAGCCTTAAGGGCTGTGACTGTTCGGCACACTGGCTTTGTGAGCTATGTGTTGCATGTGTTTTGTTTTGGGGTAGCGGTTGCTTGGGTGTCTGCTTTGGAGGTCTCTGTTGCTTAGGCAGATTTTTATTTAGAGCCTCAGAATATGTTTTTGTGTGTTTATGCATTTGGTTTGCTGTTGTGGTAGGTCTATGTGAGACTGGAATTGTAGTGAGTGTGGTTTCCTTCTCCTCCTGACTGGTTACGCCAGTACTGAGTTGAGAGAGCTTAGCCTCCAGTTTGGCTATATGGTTGCATCTCTCACATGTGTTGGAATTTGTTGGGAGGAGGAGAGGGTTGTCTGTGTACATGAGGCAGTTGTAACATTGCCTCAAGATTCCCAGATTCACCAGCTGGACCGGAGAGGAGATTGACAACTGACCTTTGGACATGCTAGAATAGTATTGGGAATTCCTTTATAATTGAAAAAAGGGCCAATGGGGAACAAGATACTCAAGGGGAGTTTGTGAGGGTGTAGTGCTTTTAATTTTTTAGTGCTGACTATAATTGCTTTAGTGAGCAAGGGCCAGGCTTTAGAGTAGGAATAGGGTGTTTATTATGAGAACTAGATCAGTTCTAAGGGAAAAAGTGAGGAGCAGACTTTGTGGAGCCGAGAATGGTTTAAACCCAATTCAGCGGTGTTGCCGATGCTGCGCTATGTGCAAAATCGTGCAAAGCCGCGCTACAGTGGGTTTTATACAGGGGGGACCTGAAAGAGCTAGAAATTGGCCCAAAACGGCCAATAGACTACCAGATTCTTGCGCTGGGAACACTCCTCCAGGGATAGATACGCTGCTCTAAGCTCCCCACTGCCACTGGTGAACAAAGAAGCCTCCCTTTATCCAAGAAAGGAAATGGGCAACACAGGAACTTTCTAAAAGTCCAGAATACAGCAAAGCCTGTATTTGGACTAGCCAGCAGAAGATACTGCGTTGGGTTCAGAGACCAGAATTCAAACTAATATGGAGCCATGGCCGTTCCTATTAGGTCTAGTCACAGAAGTGATAACCTGAGTGAAGTTGTACAGATTGATATTTGAAGCTATATTGCTACAGCAAATGTCTAGCCAGTTTGATATTTATATCGCCCAGGATAATGGTCTCATTCGTATACTGTTGGAGATCCAAGCAAGGATTTCCTCTAGTAAACATAATTTGTTGCCAGGGGGTATACAGAGAGCTAGTATATATAATTTTTTTGAGGAAGAAAATGAGAATTTCGGCATTGGCAAACTGTGGAATGGAACTTGTGTAAGGGACTATGCTGAAGGTGTTAGTAAAGATTAGTGCAACACCTCCTTTTTTGTGGGGCTGATCTGTTCTTAAGGCTGTGAAGCCTGGAGGGGAGAAATTTGGAGTCCATGATGTTAGGTTTTAGCCAGGTTTCTGTAATGGTAATGATATCAGGTTGATTATGGGTAATCCATTAGTGAAAATCAGGGACTTTATTACAAATGCTTTGCAGGTTTAGGGTAATCATATATAAGGACTTTTGGAATTGCCAGTGTTAAGTTGGATAGGTGTAATGTTTGATGTGGGCTCAGGATTAGGGTGGATGTCCTCACATAAAGGTAAGGTAGTTAACCTGAAGGGGTGATGTACCAGCTGTTGTAGTCTCCTGGGTTTGGTAAGTATGTTTGTAGGTTAGTGTTAGAAGTATGCGGCATAAGGAAATAGAATTTTTTTCTTTTGGGGTATAAGCACCAGGAACAAGTGCTGCAAAACATGGTGACTTGAATGCCATTATGGTCTTAAAACATGCCCTAGGAGAAATCCATCCACTTCTTTTCCTTGGATATCTGGGGAGAGCAATTTTTTTTTTTTAGGTGTTACATCTGACGTCTACTTTCACAAGACATGGAGGTTCCGACACCAAGATAAGTGACCCTGGACATTTCCTCTCCAACTAAAATTTATCACATACCCTCAGGTTCTTCAGAGATAATTAAACTGGGTTCTTTTCTTACCAATGTCAGTAACATCAGTCATTTCAGAAATGTGAACTTCAGATGGCATGCCGACCTCCATGGCAGTGGGGATCTGAGAAGGTGTAGAGCATACTATGGCTTCCATGACCCCAGTGAGTATGTCCAAGTCTGCCAGGGCAGGTGTAATGTTGGGCTTAGGCCTTTTAAAATTCTTCTTTGGTATACAAGGGACATCAGGGGTGGAAGGGTCTGCCATCTTAATCTGGACAAGGTGCTGGGTTTCCAAGGCCATAATGTGAAAAGAAAACAGAGTCTGTAAGGTTTTAAGTACAAAGGACTGGAACTTGTACAATTCTTAATATTCATGCTCTGCACCTAAACAAGAGAGATACTGGCAGTGGAGATATTTGTAGGGAATCTGGCAAGCACAACTGCATTTTCACCTCTTAGCTGACATAATATAACAAAGAACCAAACAGCAATGCTACAAAGAAAATCAAGGAAGATTCCTTGATGGGATGCTTCTTGAACCAGTGAAGCCCAATTATACCAACAACCACACATAGAACAGACCAACTGGTGCAGGTCCTGTATATGAACTGGCGGCAAGATAGTCTGAGGTTTTACACTTGTGTCTTCTGCTTATGCACTCTTATACCCATGGACTTAGGTCATACAGACATATGGCTCTATGGAGGGTTTTGGCTTTGGTATCTTGGCCAGAGTCCAGGTTAGTCTTGCAAGATACACCAACAGTTTGGAATACTGTAACAGTGATCTAAGGAAGGACATGCATATTACTCCATCACATTGAACTGTACATCACTGTTAGATTAAAATCACTACTGCTATTGGCTGAAGAAAATACTTCAGTATGGAGAGAGGTAATGGCTGCCCAACTTGGTGGATGAACTAAGTTTTATTAAAATTTTGCAGCTAGAGGAACCATTTTAGATAGAGACATCCAAGAAATCTCCCCAGAGTGCCTGCTGATCATTTACTGGGCATTTCGGAAAACTAAAATGTTGAGCTGGTTGCCTGAATGTCTTCTTGTGTGGGTAGGTAGATTTTAGGCTTTTACAAACTGGGGGCTGCTAACAGGTCAGAACAATTTTTCCCACAAAACTTTGGAATCAAATGAAAATCAGGGATCAGCTAATGACTTGGGAAACCCTTGAGATAGTTTACATGGCTAGACAAGGAGATCAGACTTTATTCCCAATTTTTATCAGAAAATGTGCAGCACTGAATTTGGATTCTCTTCCAAAGTCAGACTGGCCATGTTAGGTGCAATGATGGTTGGAAGCAAGGGAATTTCCTAAGGGTACAAATACTGGTAATTTATTAGATTTTACTAGGCCTGAGGTTAAACTACACTAAGTTTAGACAGATCTGGGAGTGGGATCTAGACCTTCAGCTTTCACCAAAGGCCTGGTCAAAAACACTTTTTCCAATATATGCTACAAAATCTAGATGTTACTTACTTCCTTGGCTGCCAGTGCCTCTTTAAATACCTTTATATACCTTCAAAGATTTAAAGACTTTTCCCAGCCTCATACCTGCCTTGCCGAGATGAGACTTGGAGGAAATGGGAGACTGGAGGCATGTTTTTTTTTGAGACTGCCCAGCACTGCATTTGATAAAGCGGGAGATAAAACAGTATTGTGTGACAGGATCTGTTCTGGGACTGTCACCATTACAATGGCCTTATTCTTAATGGGGTTCAACAGATTCTAAACTGATAAACAGCAAGAAAATATGCTGCTGATGAATGAAAGGAAAGAAGTCTTTTACTAAAGCGCGGTAAAAATGAGGTTCTCCAGACATACAAGAGGTAGAAAGACAGCTGGCTGCACCTATATGGAGGGGGGAAACGGGACTACACTCTAGTAACAAGGAAAAAGTGGAATAAAAATGGTCCTACTGGAAGAACAACAAATGACCCAGTTGCACTAATCTTCCAAGTATTTGAAACAGTCATCCCCTTAATCCCTTCTTACTGATGGCTATACTTTAAGATTGAAATGTGTCAATCAGAAATTTTACTACATTTGCAAACTGCTTGCAGATTTTTTTGTTGCTATTACTGTTGTTTTGTAATAAATATTTCTTTGGCAAAAAGTATTAATGACATACAAATGCTAGTGCTGCACACACAATAACTTCATACTGTTTAAAAATGTTTTTTTCATACTGACAAACTCTTAGCTTCCTTTGCATAGTGATTTAAGCAGCCATCTCCCCCAGCTCAGTATTAGTCAGTTTCTACACTGTTTTATTCTGATAAATGTATATAGAGCAGTGATTTTGACTACCAGCTGTGATTACATTTGTAATACTAGCTAACATTGTGTGTTGAATGTCTGATTTAATACGAATATTTTATTTGGTTATTCTACATGTCTTTGGGGTTCTCCTAAATGACAACACAACTCGCTCTCACATTTAACTCCTTGATCGTTGTATTAATAGGAAGTCATTGACAGTGTGGTTTCTAAGTGTGCAACGGCAGTGATTTCTTTGTTTTGGCATTGTCCTTTTCTATGTACGTTTGTGCAACAAAACTATTAGATGTAAAACTTAAGGTGAGGCCTCAAAAATTGAGGTGTTGGGGGCTTGCCCCCTTCAAAAAAAAAAAAAAAAAAAAAAACTTATTTTAACTTTTAGAGCAGGTTAAATCATCATGCAGTTTAACTGGGTCCTTCTCAAGTTATGTTTCAGGTATGCATGAGGAAGCACATTATTTTGTCTTGGCCCAGATTCCTGCTGAAAAGGACAAGCTCACCCAACTGTCTTACAGACAAACAATGATCTTACAGCATGCAAGGATACAAACAAATGCATATTTAACAGAAGATGCATTTGCTCTCTCTCTCTCTCTCTCTCTATATATATATATATATATATATATAGGTTACTTTCTCTTTACCGGCATCAGTCCACTTTCGCGACACACAGTTTACCGACATTTCAGATCACCGGCATCCGGAAAGTCGACATTTCCCAAGTGGTAAGTAACCATTTGGCCATCTACTTGAACTTAGCCCCTTAACCCCGTGGTAGTGCGTTCTCGGAGTTGGTATATTTAGTAAGGGGGGTGTAACCCCCCACATCGGTGGGTTTGTTTTCTTTGGGTAGTTCTCCCACCGGGATGGCCAAGGTTTACTTACCACGTGGGAAACGTCAGCTTTCTGGATGTTGGTGATCTAAAGTGTCGGTAAACTGCGTGTCGGGAAGTGGACTGTCTACTTTAACAAAACAGTGAAATTATCAGAAGGGACAGTCATAGGTTTTAAAATAAACATACTGAAGGCAAAGATTACCAGAAGAGATACCAACACTTCCGAAATATCAGAAGAGGAGGAAACTGTAGATTTGTCATCATTTATGACAAGCAGGTAATGTGAAGAAATTCCTCGAGTTCGTAGACATCACCACCTCACTGTCATCTCGCCTCAACAAGTTAGTTTTGAGATGCTTGAATATCTGAGTCAATGCCAAGTAAGTAGCTCTTCATAAACAATTTCTCTTTATTATAAAGGAATCCACATATGCTCAGGTTAATACCTCTGCAAACCATAAAAGGGATACTTGTTGGATGTGGTAATTTTGGACTTGGTGCTTTTGGCCCTAGGGCTGGACGTTCTCATGTTCAAAACCACTCATCAGCCCACATTAACTTGGAACTTCCTTGCATTATACCTCCTGATTCTGAGTGGGCCAAGTGCAGGAATTTAAGCAAAATAAACAGTTCACATCTGCTGCTTCTCCTTGTCTCCCTCCTGCTTGACTGCAATGTGGATGAGCATGATTCACCTTCTGAAAAACAAAATGCACCAGACCTATATTATCCCACGCATCAGTCACAGGTGTTCTGTAAGAAGTTACTTTACTTGCCCAGAAAGACATCTTTCACCTCAAATTGAACACCTTCTGAGTAGTAGAGACAACCTATGAAGTTCAGTCTATATAATCATTCAAAAGCTAGTTCTTCCTCTGACTGCGAGGTGGTTACTCAGTTCGTTGGTAAAAAAAAAAAATGGATTCCACTAGGCGGTCAGTCACAACACTCCAGTGCACCCAAACTCTCTAGGGTGGACAGGGTGCAAGCTTTCTGATTTCAGGGAGGGTGAGCTTTACTACAGTGTTTTCTCAGAGCTAATAAGTTTACCGATTTTACATCTGCTAGCTTCTGAGCTGGGCTCTGAACTTACCAAGTTTAGGCTGACCAGCTTTAAGATACTTAATCATATAAAATTCCAGACTATGCACTCAGTGAGATCTTGGATATCTCCACTTATATTAAAGGAGTCACTGGTACTCTCATAACTGAAGAAACCATCCTTTGATCAAGGCATCTGGGATACATAATGTCCCAGCTCTAGAAAAAAAAAAACAGTGAAAAGCAGCTTAAATCCTTCTTCAAAACTTGTGGACTACTGGATCCATTATAGTCTGGATTTAGGACAAGCCACAGCCCAAATGCAGTCAGTGTGGTGGAAAATGACCCTGTGGTACAATGGAAATAAAGCCACTATTTTATTTTGTCCTCCTTGACCTTACTACAACATATGGCATGATGGAGGATGGGATTTTCCAGAAGCATCTGAGAACTTACTGCACCTCTTCAACATACTTGGACTGGCTTGCCTCCCATCTCTCCTGTCATACTTGGTGGATGTTCCTGTGCATTAACTCTACCACCTCTTACTCATTTAGTTAGTGCCTCAAGGCTACTCACAAAGAACTAATTATTTTTATGTAAGTGTTTCACATAAATGCGGGAAAGGGATTGTGATCCTGTCACTATGGTGGCCACAACTGCTGTAAAAGCACTGTGGAGCCCCTATCCCACAGCAAAGTTCATTCAGATGCCATTCTTAGCTGGACAAATAAACCAGGTGCTGACTGAGGTTTCTTTTTGGTATAAACTCTTGGCTAGGCTTGTAAGGGCCCCAGGGCCATTAGCCTAGTAACTTAGTATGATTCTATGACAAACTTAAATCTAATTAGACCACATCAATGGCTAGTCAAGCTATGTATAAGCAAAGCACAGCTCCTGCCCTCCATGCTAAAGTCAGGAATGGAGGAACAATATTTGGAGTTTGTGTCCATGGTATGCAAACTCAGAAAGAAATTCAATGAAAAGCTGAAGCTTAAAGAACAAAATGTCTGCCACTATCAGTCAGCTGCACCATGTGACAAGTATCACACAAATTCGGAATTTTTGGCCAAGAAAAACATTATCTAAACTGGTTTTGGATTAGTTTACTTTAAACCTGAACTGGTACAATGCTCTGCACCCATGGCTTCTCAGCTATGAGCCTGACAGGTTCTTGGTGATGTAGAAATCTGAAGCATCTGAAGAAGTCTTTGTATTTAACAAGACGAAAAGCGCTTCATGTTTATCGTGTATTTTTTTAGTAAAAGCTTACAAAGTGAATTTACTTTGTCCTCTGCCTTTTGTTTGCCATTCTTTGGTTTTTGGACTTTTGAGAAGTTTTTTTGTTTGCCCATTTTCTTGATGTAGAAATCTGCTGTCATGCCAGTGGTGGGTGCTTCCCATCATTATCACATAATACCAATACTGTAGAACCTACACTGACTTTTGGTGAAATACAAAATAAGCTATAAGTTTCTTCTGTTAGTTGATAAAACCTCATGTGACCCAGGAAATACTTAAGTGAAATAGGTGCTTATCCTCCCGTGACTATTGTGGGATATCAGCTTGATTGTCCTAGCAGTGCAAGTGAGCTCCAGAAAGAGGACATAAGCACCAGACATTCAATTCTTCTTTTACAAAGCTCCTTATGGAAATTGTATGGTGATACCTTTCAAAATACCTCACTCTGGAAAACATTATAAAGCAGCTTAAGATGTGCCTTGGTTAAAAACCCAAAATGACTGAGATACCGGAGTGCTTCAAAGGGGTACAAATCTGTTTATGATCAAAATAAGTAATTTAGTGTACTTTATGTTTTACTAGTATTTACTGATTTACTTACATATTTTCTAATATGCCTAGAAAAAAGCACATAATACAAGGATGACTGACCAAAATGCATTTTAATACAAGTGAACTAAACAACAGACGCTGTCATTTACTATTTTTTTCTTTCTTTTTTTTTTTTTAATTTGTTAACCTGGCAAGCCCAACAAGACATGTGTCCTTTTTCAGGGGCGACACAGGAGCACTGTCTGGTTAAGTGACTTGTACAGAGTTGCACAGTTTGCAAGTGCAAACCCATGACTACAGGGTGAAGCTTGTGAACTGCTTTAAGATCTACCCTACGAGTTAAACTGTCAGTGGTTATTCTCCCCAGCGGTGTTGAGACACATGCACTGAAAAGGCGGTTTCAAAAGTACAACCTCATGCAGCATTACTCAATCAAATACCATCTGAAAAATGCCAAACTATATTCAGAGCATTAAAAGCATGGTGTATAACTGCTATTCGCTTACTGCAACACCACAGATGTACTAACTCTGTTAATTTACACGACATCAACCAGGAAACTTAAGAGCCTGAGATCCGATTACCCAATGGTTTGTAGTACTGCTTGATATCCAAGGTCCTAAAGCACTGGGACACAACCACATTTCAGAAGGTCAACCAGGAACATACAACGCTTACTGAGGACTGCATTGTGAGTTATATCGCAGCACAGAGTGTAGGTACCTAGACCACTGAAATTACCTTTCATATTACTGGGGTGGTGGTGCCTACACAGTAATGCAGGACTGAATTACCTGTTACATCACAGTATGGTATGCAGATACCTATAAACAAAGACAGGACTGCATTAACTGTTGTATCACAGTAGGGAGTACATATACCTATAGAGACGCACAGGACTGTACTACCTGTTATATCACAGAATGATATGCAGTTAACTACAGAGACGGACAACAAAACAGTGCATCACCACAAAAGGGGTACAGATACCTACAGAGAGACACAGGGCTGCAGTGCCTGTTGTATCAAGGCAGGGTATGCAAGCATCTACAGAAACCAACCTGTTAAATCATAGCAGGGAGTGCAGGTACCTAGATGAGGAAAGCTTTCCCTGGTATGTCACAGGTACCTATATGAAACCTGCAGCACTGAGATACAGCTATATTACCCGGGATAACACAACAGGGTTGTGCAGGTAACTACAGTCTGAAGACAGAACTACATTCACTACCTGGTATATCACAGCAAAACATACAGGAACCTACACAATAAGAAAGGAGTGCATCATCTGCCATAGGCATGCATGCAATAATTTCCAGCTCTGAAACAATAACACCAGAGTGAAGCAAATATCGACAACCTGAAAACTGCACTTCATCTGCAGTCATCCTACCACAGAGCAGGCAGGAACCACTGAATAGCACTACTTGTTTTATTACTCAGGGAGTTAGGAAGCACCATTCAGAGATGATTGCTTAATCTACTATATTAAAAACAAGACATTCAGAAATCTACAAATGAACAAAGGACTGTGCATCTCACAGAAATGCATACAGATATTACAGCACCGTAACAGAGGTATGTTACTTTCCAATTTTTAAAACACCTAGTAGAGTTCAGAGAATTTTTCTTCATGCAGAAAGCAAATGTTGGAGGTGTGACATGGAAGAAAGAGGTAAATTGGGAACATATTTTCTGAGAGTGCAGTGAGTTGGCGGACTTTAAGCATTCCCCGTGGGATGCACGGTCTGAGATGCTGGGTGGGCAGATTAGTGTGATGAGGGAGATTATTTTTCTGAGCTATGACATGGAATCATATTTTTATGAGCTATGATACAGAATCATAATTGCCTAGATATGGCAAGGTCTTTGCTGTTTCTAATTATGTTGGCTGCCAAAGAAGCAATTACTAGAAAATGGAAACCAAAATCTAAACCAACTACACTAGAAGTAGTGTCACTTGCTAATATTAAGCATGGCATCCAGAAAGCTACAGCAAGAAACAAATATGGACTTTCTTATATATAAGTACGGTTTTCCAAAACTGCTCCATGATGCACAACCTTCTTTTTTTCCTGACTACACATTAGCAACAAGCATCACAGACTAAAAACAGCAAAGCCAGGTGATATCCAATCACCAGTGTAAAAACAGTTCTGGTGTAGTCTATGGATGAATAGCAGTTAATAAAGAAGTTCTTATCCTAAAAATTTGTACCTTTTTCAGCTGAGTTTTTTCCTGAGCACTTTCCAGTAATTTTTGTTTAACAAGCATCACAATCAATGAAAAAATCAGCAGGATGGGGATGAGACTTGTGGTTGACAGCGGCTTGCATATCGTGGGGGAGTGCAGTCTTGTCACAGCAGTGCCACCTGAAGGAAAGCCTAAAGGCCATTTTGTAGGGACCCATAAGCATAAACCTTGCCAAGGAGTACATGTGGAAGTACAGACTGGCTTTGGGCTCTGTGGGCATTGCACCATCTTTGCTGGCCATCAGAAGGGATTAGGAAAATTACTAAAAGAACAAACAAATCCATCCTTGCCAAACATCCCCAGCAGCAGTCAGGAAGGGTTACATGGGGGCTGGGGGTTACACAGTTGTAAGATGGGTTGCCAACTGGCTCACAAACCAGTCACACATTATCAAAGTGGGTGACTCCACATCTACCAGCAGAACTGTCACGAGCAGAATGCCAGAAGGGTCAGTGCTGGGCCCCCTACTGTTCAGTATATACTTCTCAAAAGTTCAGGCCAAACCTAAGGCGGCTGTGTCTGACCAAGTTTGTGGACTGCAAACTGGGTGCAATTAATGAATCCCCCAAATGATGTCAACATACTTCAGGCGGATCTTAGTCCAATGACTGGTGGTCTTAGTCATGGTCTCAAACCAAGTGCAAAGAAATGCATCAACATTCCCTTTGGTAAAAAAAACAATGTCCCTTCAACTGTCAAATTAACAACAATACCCTATGTACATATGAAGTGATAAGGGATCACAAAGTAGACTGCAACCTTAACTTTGACCACTATGTGTCTACTGTAGTAAGGAAGGCTTTCTATGTAGCACACTTGCTTAGCAAAGGCATTCCCTTCAGAGCAAAACAGGTTATAACCCCTCTATCTGTTACTAAACCAGGCCCATAAATGAGTATAATGCCCCTTTCGGCATGTACCATGCAAAGTACCTGTAGCAATTGGACAGAACTCAGAGGTTTCTAACTAATAAGATCAAGGGATTCCAGCATGTGCCTTACACAGCCCAACTAAAGTCCCAGTCACTATACTCAGTATCATACAGACTTCTAAAGGGAGACTTACACACCTGGTTTACAGAGCAATCTCCGATCCAAACCTAATGAATTTGCTGTACATCCATAAATCAAATGGGACTAGAGCTACCCATTCTGGGGACCTAAATATGGCCTGCGACTTGAAAAGGACGTGCTGGAGGGACATATTTGTCTCCCAGCAACTGTCACATCTTTGAAATAGACTGCCAATTTATGTGAAGCAGAGCACCTCTAGGACACTGTTCAAAAGGAACCTGGACAAATTGTTGGGGCACCATAAATTCTTACCAGGGACAGCACCCACAACTCTCCTGGACAGGGGCAGTCAGTACTAAATAAAATCCTGTCTATTGACTAGATTATCTATGGTATTATATTGGGATGAAATGGCTAGGCTTGAAATGACCTCTGGGTCGATAGCCTAGTAACCTCCTATGATCATGAGGGGATGGAGTCAAACAATCCTACAAAAGCTAACAATGAAGCAGTTTTGATACAGGAAACACTGATTGATACAGGGACAAAATTATAATTCTAATATATGGCATCTGTTAATATAATGACAGGACAGGGAAATGCTACTTTCACATTTGACAACACTGAGACAGCACTGCTATAGCCAAGCCCTAATCAAACACTACACTACAGCTACTCACCTCTTCCAAGCAGCCAGCGATAGTAGAACCAAGCACTCTGGTCATTAGGATCTGTGAAGAATGCATTCTGTACAAGTTCATACTCTGAGATTAAAGAAACAATACATTAATTTGTAGTGCACTCTCTGTTAGGCAATCATACCAGTCTTAACCAAAAGCACTTATGACTATTTACTGCAAATCAAGCACAGGAAGCAGTGTGGAAGCATGAGTAATGGAAAAAAGGAAGAAGGCAGCGGGGATTCATGTCTACGTCCATGTACAGCAGTGCAAAGGCTGAGCTGGTGTCCCTAAACACATCTACAGCCAAGTACAATTAATGAAAATGGTTGCGTGCTTATCTGGCAAATGTTACTTTCCTTTACATTCATGTAAAGGAGCATCTACGTTCCTAAAACAGTGCTACAATGCTAATACAATGGGATCTGGTGCATATGGCCCTTCCAACTATAGGCTAGTTTCCTAATCCAAAGTGGAACTAAAACTTTTGCTAAAGTTTTGACAAAGAAGCTTGAACTGCTACTACCCAAGCTACAGAATTTCAAAGATTTATACTGCAGAAAGTTCAAAGACCATCAAAATGCAGGTTACACATTCCAAGTACAAACATCCCTTCCAAACAAAATATCTAATTAGTTCTTAAATTAATCTGATGAACTGCTCTGCCTTACATATAAAGGCAACCTAGTCCAAGACCAAACTACTGATGGAGTGAAATTTGACCCACAAGGCTGTTTTACATTTAGGAACTAGAAAATTATAACATCTCTCTTAATGCTCTACATGATGATTACACATCAATATTTAATACAAGCCTAATCTCTTCATCTTTATAAAGCATGTGCCACATAGCTTATTGCTATCAATAGCTTAAAGAAAATAAATTAAGATTTTCCAGCTGATCTTCCTTCGGCATGATCTTACATTCTGTAATTTGTTTAGTAAATTTTCTTTGAACACATTCTAATAAAGCTGGGTCAGCTCTTGAATATGAGCAAAACATGGGAGGTATATACAACAATGGGCCTAACATAAGCTGAAATATTACCAAAGCTGTTACTGATCTAGAGGCAAAATTGTTCAATAGGCCAACATGCATAGTTTCTGCCAAACAGCACAAGCTCTAAGACTGATAAAATGTTGACTTACATAAACTCTATGGCAATATATTTCCTACATAATATTGTCATCCAAGTTAAACTTTTTAATGGTCTGCTTCCCTGTACCTGGCTTGGAAACCTGTGATTGCAAGACCATGGACTGCATCTAAAAACAATCTGTGGATCTACAAAGCTGATATAACTATTTTTTTTACACTTGCTCTATCTCACTGTCATTTAACAGCTGTATGCTGCATTTATGGATTTGACTGAATTTATGACATTTTTTCAGCCTGCACTTATTAAAGAAATGCCATTTGTTACTGTACTGCTCTTGGGTCATTTTAAAAGTATGCTGATATTTCCTAAATTCCTCTGATACTGCAAAAGCTGTTCTGAGTTTGTCAAAGTTCTCATAAATGTGCCAAGATTTCTAAGTTTTGCAAAGTTTTTCTGTGATAGTAGAAGTTTTCCTACATTTGTGCACATTTTTCTGTACACAAACATACATTTCCCAGGGTGTGTGAATTTATTTCCAAGGATTCCTGATGCTGCTGTTCTGCCTCTTACTGTAAAGCATTTGTTACTGCACTTAAACTCAAAACCAGTTTGTTTTACATTAAGAGGAATTTATTCTACACTCTGGTGGAAACAGAGGGCTGAGTCAACCTATCCAAGTTGGGAACTGCTGATGGAAAGCTTATTGTGTTTATCTGATTAGCCTGAGGGCTTAACCATGTAAAAGTCTTTCATTCTACTGGCAGAAATGGAATTACCCATGCCTTGCATACAAGCAAATATATCAAGTTTAAAATCATCTACAGGAAATGCTCTCCATAGTCTCCCACAGTTCATAGCTGCTCGAATAACTACCAGTTTACGCAGAGGGCAGCACCACAGCAGGTCATCTTACAACAAACTACTAAACACACTCACTTTGACCTTTACGTGACTCTCCCCTACTCCTTCCCATCTAATAGATAGACGTTTCCATGTAATCTCTGTTTCTGTTCTGGTGGATATTGACATCCTGAGGCAGTGTAGCAACTGCTTCATGTTTACCGACAACCATTTAATTTTAGAACAAACACAGTGTGCGACAGATGTAGATACAAAATGTCATCACAGGCAATGCTCTTATACATGCACACGAAAAACACAAACCAGGTTGTCAGCGTTACACCCAAATACTCACATGAAAAATTCAAACCAGGTTGTCAATGTTACACCCAAACACTCACTACCAACACTAAGGAACAAACACACAGACCCACATATGCAGATGTATTCATATGTAATCGACCCACACCTACTAAAAAGCATCGCTCAGTGGCCCCATGCACACACAAAAAAGACAGCACCTCACAAAAGTCGCAACTCTGAAAAATCATAGCAGCCTTGTTTCCAAGTCAATAAGGCAACATACCACACAGCCAAGCATTCTAGATATTGGGGATTCCATTGCAAGACATCTTGATTTCCCCGTTACCAGGCTAAACAAGGTGAAGATCACAATGAGCTGTCTGGAGCCAGGATCTGCCACAGCATGCATGCACTTAGGTCTCTCAATCACAGGTACACGCAGTCCACTTCGTGTAAACTGCCTAAGATGTACCTCACTGGAGGATACGAGGGAGCGCTCTGAATATGTGTCCCAGGCGGGTATGAATCTAGCCTTGAGTAGCATCCTACCTTCAACATTGATGATGCCACGGCACTAGCAAAAAACAACTGACTTCAACGATTGGCTTCATTTCTAGTGTAACAACAAGGGGATCCAATATCTGTCAGCCTGGGGAGATATGATCAACAAATCACAATAGTTTGCCAGAGATAGTTTGCACTTGTCACCACTTGGCTTCCAGACACTGGCAAAGACTTTATCTAGTTCCCATATTGCCTTTTTTATGCTGTGCCAAGTTGTTAAACCCTCCAACATAACAAAAATCACTCACAACTACCTAAAGGTACTGCTGCTAAACACGGAGTTTAAATAAAAAACTGCACCCCTGGAAGTGCTCTTCACCCTAGAGAATGCAGACATATGTACAGTCACTGAAAGATGGTTCAGAACCATGGAAAGCACCCCATCTATCAGGCTACAATGCCTTTCATATATTTTGATCCCTCTCAGCTCAGGATAAAACAAAGGGAAGAGGTGTCTCAGTATTCACAAAGTACAAGTACACTGCTTGACTGGTCCAACAACATGACTCACGA
This sequence comes from Protopterus annectens, assembly GCF_019279795.1. NCBI lineage: Eukaryota > Metazoa > Chordata > Ceratodontiformes > Protopteridae > Protopterus > Protopterus annectens. The sequence continues at coordinate 251,078,275 of NC_056750.1, read as the reverse complement.
GCTGCTCCATGCCCAGCTAACCACAGGTATGACGTCTTATATTCTTGCTAGTTACAGAGTACCTAACATGAGTCTAGAAAACCACACCTTCTTCCTAAACCTACTGGAATCTCTTAACATTCAGCCTAACACCATACTTATGGGTGACTTCAACTACCCCTCCATAAACTAGGAGACTTCTACAACCCATAATTCACTTGCTCAGAGATTTTTGAACTTTGTCAATGCAAACATTGTGGAGCAAACTGATTAGCTCCCCAACAAGAGGTACAAATATCCTAGACCTGGTACTCAAGAACATGGGGGGATGCCACTCCCTCCCATGTATTAACTCCTCCTTGGCAAACTCTGACCACAAAATGATCACCTTCAGTATTAAAACTTACCTAGAGCACCCATCATACTTCAAACCTGTTAAGAACTTTGCTAAGGCCAATTACCACAAACTAAGCTTATTAAACTTCCAAGCTCCTCTGAACCGGGATGACAGTGAGACCTACTCTGAGATGTACACAAAAGCACAGTACCACCACATTCATAGCTGCATAGAGGAGGCAGTACCTGTCCGAGTCAAACATACGTTAACTGGCAAAAATAGACCAACCTGGTGGACAACTAGCATAAACAAGCAATTCAAAAAAAGGGAAAAAAATCCTCTCCAAAGCCAAGAAGGGACAGACAAAACAGTGCAAAAAGACAGTCCAAACAAACAAATTACAGAGCTGATCAAATCCGCCAAAGCAAACTATGAGGGAAAAATAGTCACCCAGGTGAAATATAATCATAAGCCTTTTTTAATTAAGTTTGCAACCTCAGGGGAAACACTCAGCAATGTGACAAGTTAATCATGAATGGCAGCACTTACACTCAGCCTGAAACTATAGCAAACCTGCTGGCTGATATGTTCAGTTCACACAAATCCCCCCATCACCTCCTACCACAGCCAAAGAAATACCCGCAATCTTCCCCCTATCAGTCATTATGAGGGAATAGGTCCTTACTGCATTTGCTAAAGCAGAAAATACAGCCTCCATGGGTCCTCACAAGATTCCAGGATGCTTCTAAAGTATCTTAAAATGGAATCTATCAGGGCTACTAGAAATCGTCTTTAAACACGGTCTCTGGACAAGCTTTGTCCCAGAGGAAATGAGGTCTGCAACACTCATCCCTCTGCACAAGGGGGTGCCAATCAACTCACCCAGGGAACTACAGACCCATAAGTTTGACCAGTCTTCTCTGCAAGGTCATGGAGAGAATACTCAAGGATCTGATCAATAACGACATAGGAAATCTCCAAACACTGGACCAGACATAATTTGGCTTAGTCAAAGGGAAAGCTTTGTCTGCTCAATCTGGTGGATGTCTTCAAGAAAGTCACCAGGGCCATGGATGAGGGTAAAATGGTAGACAGCACTTAGACCTGGCCAAAGCTTTTGACACAATTTCCCACTGGGGGATCATAGATAAACTTACTGAGTTAGACATAAACCCCCTACATTGTCAGATGGATAGCAGACTGGCTCACTGACAGGACACAAGCTCTCCAGATAGGTGAATCCACTTCCGATAAGAAATGTGTTACTGGTGGTGTCCCACAAGGCTCGGTGTTGGAACCCCTCCTATTTGGTATATACTTCTCTGAAGTGAGTGCCAATGTTGAGGGCCTCTGTCTCACCAAGTTCGATGACATATGCAAGCTGGGAGCAATCACCAAATCCCAAACAATGTTGACATCCTACAAACAGACCTAAAAATGACAAACAACTGATGCACAACCATGGTCTGAGGATAAATGCTAAAAAATAAGTAATTATACCCTTCGGTAAATCAGACATCCCTACAAATTATAATACTGGCAGGACACCCCTAAAAGTAGACCCAGTGGTGGGAAACCAAGGAACACAGAGAATAAACTTTGACCACCAGGTAGCTGAGGTAGTGAGGAAATTCTTCTGTATGGTTCAACTTAAGGCAAGGCATTAAGATCAAAGGAAGTTAAAGTGCCACTGTACTCAGCCCTCATCAGGTAGCTGAGGTAGTGAGGAAATTCTTCTGTATGGCTCAACTTAAGGCAAGGCATTAAGATCAAAGGAAGTTATAGTGCCCCTGCACTCTGCCCTCATCAGGCCCATAACTGAGTACAATGCTTCCTTCTGCATGTACCTACTCAGACAATTACACCAAATGGAGTGGCCCTAGAAGTTTCTCACTAAAAATACACAAAGAATAAGACACATGTCATAAGGAGACTGACTAAAAGCCCTATCTGTTTACTCCGTCTCATATCATTTATTGAGAGGTAACGTATCTGACCTACAAAGCATTCTCTGATTCAGCCCTGATGAAAATGTTACATATTCCCAACAGAAATTATATAAGGGTTATGAGTTTCATGGACTTGAACCTTATTTGTGACAAAAAGAACTTGCTGGAGAGACAGATTCATATCCCAGAGGCTACCCTTTCTATAGAATAAATTTCACATCTTCGTAAAACAAAGCCTGTCCCTCACTCTCTTCTAAAAGAATATGGATAAATGGATGGGGAACCATAAATTCACTCCAGGGGTACAGCACATGTCCCTTATGGACAAAAGCAGTCTGTAAAATGACTCAGGCCTCCCACACCTAAAGACCCACTATCCTGATACTACCCCATCTTATATCTGGGGAATTAAGATATAATATTGTCATATCCTAGGTATTATTGGCTAGGCTTGTAAAGGCTCTTTTGCCATCAGCCTAGTAATCACGTACAAACCTATAAATAAAATATCACTCTTAAGTAAACTAACATACAAAAGTGATCTCGGAGCCAATTATATAGTTCAAACACAAATAAAATCTCAATCATATGAGAAGGTATAAATGCTTCTTCTGATTTATCATTAATGTATTTAGAAATCCAATATGTGGTATTATTAGGAATAAGTGAGATAAAATAAATGAACAGAGGGCCTGAAACAAACCCATGAGGGACAACAGAAGAAAAAGGCCATTTCAAAAGTATCCATGCAACTTAATGCATTTCATTCAATTTTCCAACCAATCATTCACTCATTCAGTAACAGAGGGCTTGACATTCTATTTCATTAAGAAGTTTATAACAGAATGGAGGATACTTTACTGAACAAATATCGGTGGTTCACCTCATTGAATAACTACCCTAAAATCCCTCTCTCAAGGACACCAGTAAAGTATGTCTGTTTAATAATTCCTGCCAGAAAGACTTTCTACTACTGTACCTGTACTACAGGGTTAAAGAAAGTCCTGAGCTAGGACAGCCAGCAGCCTCTACCCCCCCTTTCTGTACCTTCACACACTCTCTCCCCCATCCTCTATAGAAACTCCTTTTGTCTAGCAACCTTTTTCCTTGTTGTACTCTAACTCCCTCTCATATCAGCCTGCAATATTAGACCTGTCCACCAGGTATGTCCCTTATCCCAGCCATAATCTCTTTCGTATCTCTTACGCCCAGATACTTACTTTAATTTCTCCTGTTGTCCCTTAACTGTTATTCAGTCCTCTCACTTTACCCTCTACTTCTACTGTCTACATCCACCTTTTCTAGGCTCAATTCTCACTATCCTTTTCCCACATCTGACTTTTCCAACTTACCTTCTGGAGTCAGTCCTGCTGATTGTTTTTTATAACTGCATCAGTATCTGTCTCTACCAGCTCCATTAGCCCTGCGGGCTTAATCCGCTCTCCTCCCTACTCCCAATTTCCACCCACCCCCAGGGGTCCTACTCTTATACTTACTAAACCACACTCTTCCTCTTCCCATTACTATTACTAACCACACCTCTTCCCAGTCTCTCTGTACACTTTACCATTGTTCATCTTCTCTCATATCTACCTTCTCTTATCACTCCCTTCAATCTTACCACACCCTTTGCAACTCCCCATCCTCACCCATTATACTTCTAAATTCTACCTACACACATCCAATAGTAAATTCTTTCAATGTATAAACCCCCTCCCCATTACATGTCCTACTTTTATTCACACTTTTACTACTTCTTCCTCTAACCTTTGCCTACTTACCTCCTATGAATACCCACTATATCCACATCCTCACTATCCTAATAAGGAAACCAATGTTCTATCCTTATCACTCTTTTATATCCATGCTAATATAACATCTTCACCCAATTACCTACTTGCAAAGTATCACAGAATACTACATATTAAATATAACACTCTAAATCTCAGGAAAGATCTACTTCTATACAGCAAATTCCCTAACCCAAGCTACACAGGATTACTACTCTCATTAAAGGATGGCGACATCCACCCTAACCCAGGCCCAACAACAACTCCTATCACTCTCTATAGCCACAATCACCTATTGATTCCCTTAGTAAACCATCTAACTCCCTCCAAGTAGCTCATCTTAATATAAGTAGCATTAATAACAAAGTATCTCAACTCCAAGCTCTAGTAGAAGTCTATTCCTTTGATATCCTCTGCTTAAGAGAAACATGGTTAAAACCTGTAACAAAAGACAATGAAATCCTTCCACCTGGATATAACATGCTGAGACTCGACCAAGTAGCCAAGAAGGGTGGTGGGGTAGCTATTCTACTTAAATATGGCTTACAGTTAACCACTTACGACTGCAAACTACCTCTCTATTCCAATGCAGAAATTCTCATCTCCAAACTTCATCTTAACAATGACAAATCCATCTATATTATCTGTATGTATCTTCCTTCTGGTAATAACATTGCCACCATGGAAAATATCCTTTGCTGGCTATCCCAACACCTACCCCAAGAAACCATAATCCTAGGAGATATAAACATTGATTGGAACTGCTATTGTAGCAACCTCCCTGCCACCCACATGAACCTATATGGGTTTTCTCAAACCATTACATCCCCCACCAGGATCAATAAAGCTAACAAGAAAGCAAGCATATTAAACTGGATTCTCATAAACCATCACCCTTACAATTATGATTCTGGAACCTTCCCTGATGATATAAGTGACCACCCACTCACCTATATCATCAGGCATAAAGCCTATACTCCCATTCCAACATCTGTCAGAAATATCAGATCCAAAAAGAACTTTAACCCTGATCTATTCAAAAAGGAACTAAGAGCTTGCAATTGGTCTCCCTTAAGACACCTCCCTTTAGAAGAAGCCATCAAATACTTTAACTTCCTTGCCATTCTTAACCACCATGCTCCAACCAGATTAATTAGAATTAAAACCAAGTCTGCCCCACGGCTTTTAAAAGAAACCAAACACAAAATGCATCTTAGAAATAAATATTGGGCCAAATGGAGAATGACTAAAAACCCTGTAGACCAACAAACCTTTAGACAGTTAAGAAATGACACTAAGAAAGCTATACTCTCTGATAAAAGAAATTACTACTTACAATTTCAACAAACTAACTAAAACAACCCACAAAAATTCTGGACTAGCATTAATCAATTACTCCATCCAGGTCAATCCACCACAGTGAATCCTCAAAATACTGACCATAATAATCCCACGCATACAGCCAATACATTCAATACCTTCTTTACTAATGCTATCCAAACACTAGCTAGTCAGCTATCACCTAATAGCTTCACTTTACCTTCCTATAACTCAACCTCACCCATTCCTTTTCATTTTCAACCTGTCCCAACAACATATATTCTAACCCTTATACAAAAACTAAAACCATGCTCTCCCTCAGCAGACCAGCTACCTTCTGAATTTCTACAGCTATCGGTCAAGGCTATCACATGTCCCATTTTCATTCTGATCAATAGAACTATTACCGAAGGTCACATCCCTAGCTTATGGAAAGTCTCTCATATTATCCCCATCCATAAAGGTGGACACTCCATTGAACTCTCCAACTACCGCCCCATTGCCCTTCTTCCTCCTTTGGCAAAGGTCATGGAGGAATGCATCCACAGGCAATTACTTGACCACTTAACCCAAAATAACTTACTTTCCAGCTGTCAACATGGTTTCAGACCTTCACACAGCACTACCACTGCCCTCCTTTCCTTTTCTGATTGCATAAACAAAAACCACAACCTTAATAATCTTTCCTCTGCACTATTTATTGACCTGTCTAAAGTATTTGCCATGGTAAATCACCAGATTCTCATCAACATACTCAAATCCCTGTCATTAGATGCACCTTCCATAAAATGGTTGCAGTCCTACCTAGATAAAAGACAACAGGCTATAATTTGGCATAAGACTATCTACCCTCCAACCCGTTACCCTAGGTGTCCCTCAAGGGTCCATACTAGAACCTCTCCTCTTCTCTTTACTTATTAATGACCTTCATCTAGCCATCCCCCAAGCCACATGCATACAATTGGATGATGACTCCACACTTAATATGCTCAGCCAAATCCACTTCTGAACGTCATTCTCTTACCCAGAAGGTATTTAACACAGTTGAACAATGGTTCACACAGCGCTGCCTTCTTTTGAACCCCAAAAAAACTAAACTCCTCCTCTTCAATCCTACTCACAAGTCCTCTCCTTTTGATTTCTCAGTTACATCCACCCATGGTACCATTATATCACCAGACCCAACCACCAAACTACTGGGTATCACCACTGATAATCTGAACTTTGACATCCATATCAACAATACTATAAAAACTGTCAACAAAAAACTTGGCTCTCTCTACAGGATTAAACCCTTCCTTTCCCCCACAGCCAGAACAACTATAGCCCACACTCATCTAATCTCTACACTCCTATATGCCTCACCCATTTTTACTAAGCCATCTAAAAATAACCTCAGCAAATTGGAAATGTCCTACAATAACATTGCCAGATTTGCTACAGGCAACCCTTTCAGAACCCACAACTGCATAAATATAAAGCAGCTAGGATGGCTGGAACTACATTCCACCAACTAACCATTGCCCATAAAACTCTTTATAAACCTTCCAGTACTCCTATTCTATCTACCCTCATCACCCCATATGCAAATCTGAAGTCCTTATGGTCTTCACACAAACTTCTTGTACACACCTCTAAACCTAACAACAAGGCTGGGGATTCTCTCTTTTCCAACGCTGTCGGAAAAACCTGGAATCTTCTCTCCAGTGACATTCCCTCACTTCCCTCTTTATCACTCTTCAAAAACAGACTGAAACTTTTCCTTAGAACACACTGGTAATGCCCCTGTACTAAACCTGACTAGGCATCTATCTGTTCAAACTTTCCTCTGCCTATCCCATACTAGTCATGAACTGTTATACATTCCTTACTGACTATAAATACATCCTCCCTCTAAACCTACATTGTGCCCAACCTCTGTGAATACTTGTACTGAGGAGTTTCTTTATTTTAGTACAATTAACCTGTCTTCTTTGTTATGTATTGTACCTGTATGTTGTATTGTATATGCATTCTTGCACTATAAGGATTTTTTCTGTCCTCGTTGAATTTTCTTTTTTTCACCTGGAATATGCATTGTTTATAAGAATGTTGCTATTCATTTTTTGTTGTTTTTCTTGTTTCTGTCTTGGAGCTTATCTCCCCGAGCCTCTACTGAAAATGGACATATATCCAGTTAGACTAGCCCGGTCAACAAATGTAAAATAATAAATGAATAAAATAAACACCTTGGCTAATTCCAAACATACTACACACTGACACAGTTACCCAAAGCTTTATAAAGATCTCCTAAAATGGTACTAGCTTGATAAACCTGGAATGTTTTCTCATGAAGCTATGTTAACTAAGATCCAACAGAGGTATTTCAGAATCCTGACTTAATAGGTTCACAGGAAAGTACTAGGCTATTGACCCAAGGGCCTAAGTAAGCCTAGCCAACAAGGTTCCCCGGCTTACATCACCCAAGAAAGTTAATTTCCTGTGCCCCTGTCGAGCAGAGTCACAAAAGTGATCCCAGGGGTGCATTTCCTATTTCCCATCCATTCATCAAGATTTTTCTTGAAGAGTGCTAATGAGGAACTTTGCTTGGCATAGCTTGTTCCAGAGTATAGGAAGTCTCTGGGACAGGAATCTATTCCTCCAGCATGTCCTGTTTACTGTGGTGACAAGGTTTAAGTCCCTAGAGTGTGTAGCTCAGAGGGATTGGGATTTCTTTAGGTGTAGCATGCCCAACAGCTCTGGGTTTAACATAGCTTTACATGTAAGGCAGAGATGTCCTCAGAGAAGGCGATATGCTACAGAGTAAAGCTGGAGTTTTTTGAGACGGTCAGTGTATGGCATCTATTTGAGGCCAGTAATCCTCTTTGTGAGGTACTTTTGTGGCCTTTCCAGCTGCTGTAGATGTCTTGTGAGGTACATTCCAAAAGAGGCGTTGTACTCTACAATGGGTCTAATGAGTGCCAGGTAGAGGGGAACAATGACCTCTTTTTTCCTGGATGAAAACCCTTTTGTGATGAGGTGTGCCACATAGAAGGATTTCCTGACTACTGCGGAGATGTGATTATCAAAGGAGAGACTACTGTCCACCTGAGTCCCAAGGTCTCTAATCACACATTCGGCATTAAGTAGACTGCCATTTATATGGTAATTCATGGGTACAGAGTTTTTACCAAAGGGGATGACAATGCACATTTTGACATTGAGCTTGAGGCCATGTCTCTGACACCAGGCATCTAACCCTTCTGTAGGATGTCCACATCATTTGGGGACTCTACTATGGCTCCTAGTTGGCAGTCATCTGCGAACTTCATTAGCCAGAGCCCTTCTGTGTTAGCCTGTACTTCAGAGAAGTAGACACCAAACATGAGAGGTCCCAGGACTGAACCCTGTGGTACTCCACTTGTCACTGGTTTGAAGTCAGATTTGGAGTCTGCAACTTTTACAGTGTGGGTTCTGTCAGTGAGCCAGTTGGCGACCCATCTTGTGACGTAGGGATTTATACCTAGTTTAGTAAGTTTAGCTATAATTCCAGAATGGGGGATGGTGTTGAAAGCCTTGGCGAGGTCAAGATAGGCTGTGTGAACCACCTTACCCTTGTCTGCGGCTTTGGTGACTGCCTCAAAGAAGTCGATCGGGTTCAGAAGGCATGATCTGCCTTTCACAAACCCATACTGGGTGGGGTCCAGAGTTTGGAAGTTACCAATGTCTTTGTTTATGAGTTCCATGATGATACGTTCCATGGTCTTGCAGACCATAGACCATAGCAAGTGGACTAAAGAGCAGACAGGCAGAGACTGCAAACAGGAGGGCTTTAATGAAAGAGTAAGGATGGAGGGTACCACTGAATTACTGGGGTCCTGGTTATTTCTATGGCACCAGAAAGAAAATCTCTTCCATTTGGCCATGCATGATTTTTCAGTGGTGGGTCTGCTTGCTTCTTAAACAACCCTAACAACATCTTCTGAAAACTGATCCCTGAAAGGAATCAAAACTCTATCATTCACTGGCTTAAATTTAGTGGCGACAGGAGGGGATGTAGCAGTGATCCTTTTTGCTGAGTGCTAAAATCCCCCTTGTGTGGTAGCTTGCAGTTTTTGCCCTTGGCTAGTTGAAAAAGAGGGGACCAATGCTGTCTTGGCCAAAAGGGGACCACTAGTACTAGTTCTGTTTTTTTCTTTCTGAGGAGTAGCCTTGGAATAAGAGGTAGCTGTGAGAATGCAGAGAGAAACTTCCCTGCCCACTGAAAGAAGACATCTACCCTCCAGGCTGAGGAGCAAGGGCTCCTGGTGCAAAACAGGGGGAGTTGCTAATTGCTCTTAGAGGCAAGCAAATCTATCGGAGGTGTTCCCCCCAATAGTGAAGGATACCCAGGAAGACTTACCTGTTCAGGGTCCATTTTTGGGGGTCCTCCAAGGCCCTGTTTAATGCCTGTAATGGGATGTATATTGTGAATAAGGACACTAGTCTGCACAATTGGTACGATCTGCTACCACATTACTTGCTTATGTACCACATGACCATCATGCTGTCTGTGAATACTCAGAGGATCTAGTATCCAGATATGTGGGCAAAAAAAAACGTAACTTGGAGGGCGGTCCTTATCGCTTATGGGTTAATCTGTTCCTTTGTGAGTACGGGTTACCACCTTCCCTGTTACTCTATGGGTGCCTGTCCAGGGCCCCCAGGGCCTTGTCCAAGGCATCTGTGTACATTTCCTGAACTGGGACTGGTGGGAAGAAGGGGAGCCCTGGGTTGAGTTTCACCTGTTCTACCCACCATGAGCGTTCCTTACCAAGACAAGGTACGAGATGAACCCTGTGTCTAGAGGGTGTGTGTGTGGGACCCATGCTGTTTTCAGGTACCGCAGAATTTTCCTCATATGCAACCAGGCTAGAGGCAACACTGAGATAGTTGCTACCATGAATCCTTGAGCTCTTACTATTTCCCTGGCCAAGCATCGGTTGGGAGAGGAAAGGCTGGAAAAATAAGCTGTAAGGTTCTGCACTTTTTCCTAAAGCAAACAGGCCTGCATCCTTCTAGTCTCCAATCTGCAGCCCAGAAAAGTACAGTTTTGTACCTACCATAAATGTAGATGTTCGAGGATTCCATTGCTGCAGTCGGCTACTATGTAGTATAGTCCTAAGCCAGTCGTCCCCCAATATAGCAGGAGAGTATTGATCGCGCGTCAGGGAAGCGTAGACTGACTGCACCAGAGGGTACTCGGACCATGACGTCATCACGTCAATATTTTCTTGCCCTCCCTTGCCCCAGAAGACAAGAAAAAGACAAAGGAACAAAAACAAAACCAAAAACATATAACAATGTTCTTTGTCCATTGCTGCAGTCCTGACTATTGGGCAGAACCAAAGCAGAGAGGTAAGGGAGGCTGGCAAATCATAAGGAAGTAGGAGCAACACACATGCCAAAAAAGCTGCTAGTGGCAAAACCAGCCTTAGAGTAGATAGGAAGAGGACAAAATGCAGAAAGAGAGAGTATATGCTTTGAAGCTGCTTCTAAAAATATCAAAATTGCCCTTAGTTGCCAACCCCTTAGGAAGTGGAATTGAGCCTAGTGGAATGAGGCTGAATGAGGCCTAATCTCCTTGCCGGATGATGGGAATAAATGCAATGCAAAGCCAATCCAATGCAAAAGCCAATAGTTTGAGAAATAGTTTGCCTGTGAACTCCTTCAAAACAAAAACCAAAGCAAAGAAACTGACAAAAAATGAGACTCCTGCTTAACTCTTAGTCTTGCTTAAATAATAACGTGTACATCTAAAGTGTCTAAAAAATTTTTCCCCTTTTTTTGAGGTGTCTGCAAAAAAACGTAGCAAATGAATGAATTTGGTTAAGCCACCCACACTAGAAACCAATAGGGATAAGTAAGGAGGTAAATAAATGATGATAAGTATAAAAATGGAAATCAAAGGGCTCTACCGCCAACTCAGACACCAACTCAGACACCCCTTCTTAGAGAAAAATAGCCAACAGAAAAGCAGTTTTCACGACACAGAGTTCAATTCAGCAAAAGGTTGGCATAGGTAGTTGGGTTGTAACAAAAAGAAACACAAATTGAGATCCCAGATCTCAGTAGAGAGTAGTCTTATATTCTTTTATTCTTTAAGAATCTTGGAAACTGAAACAACTTGAACAAGGAATTAAAGGTGGGTCACAATCATAAAATCTGCAACATGCATCATGCTGGGAAGAAAAGAGAAATGGAAGATAATTCAAATAATTCAGTAAGATATTCCTCAATACAGGAAAATTAAATCTCCAAATTGAGCTCAGAAATAAAATAAATTCTTTTTACAATAACTCCAAATTTTTCTACAGACACTTCCTCTACTTCCATAATCACATTTAAAAATCACATTTAAAACCATAACAGGTAGTTGAACTTGTTGACGCTTCCTGTGCCAATATGCAGAATGAACAGGACGATGAGAGTGAAGCTTGACATTGACATGAAACGATGATGAGATAAGAGATGAAAGAATCAGAGAGAAAGGCCATGGAGGCTTTAGTACCAGACTCATGGGCTTCAGGGTAAATCTCCGAGGGCCAATCTCAAAATCAATTTGAATGACAGTGTCCAAAATCCTGCAAGTAGCTGTGTCCATACATTTTTGAGGATACCATTGTAGCTTCCTTATATGCAGCATGGCATTGGTACTAACTAGGACCAAGTCATGCCAGATGCCCTAATGCTCGAAGGACTGTCCTTGCAGTCAGCAACAGCTGATGAGACTGTTGAAGAAAGCAAAGTGACAGTTCTTTTTGTCCACTGGGTTTTAAAGGAAATCTGCTGGCTGTAGTTCAGTCTCACACCCAGAAAGCACATTTTGAGGGTACTAGTAAGACTGGGACTTTATTTCTAGATCACCCTATACCCTAGGCATCTTAGCACTGCTATAACATATCTCTGCATGCTGTATTCCTTCTTGAGCCAGGGAGCCAGAATCAGGCAGCCCGCGGGCGTAAGGATATGAAGCAAGAGTAAATGAAGCTATGGAGCCAAGCTAATACTCGAGCCAGAACTCTATCATAATACCGCAGTAGATAAGCCAAAGGGAAATGCAGAGATGAAATTCTGAGAAAAGAAAGGCCTCAAACCGGCAGATACTTCCTGCAACTTTAGCCTTGGGCTTACATGAAGGCAAGCTTCCTTGAGATCTAAAAGCACCATCCAGTGATCTTTGTAAAAGCAGAGGTAAAAGCTGTTGTAACGCCAACATCTTGAATAAAACTGGAATCAAAACGTACATCGGAGAGATAAATCCAATGTTGGTCTCCTTTGGGCGTTCCCTTCTTTGCGGACAAGGTCTCCGCGAATAAACTTACCCTTCTGATACATGTGTTGGCTGAATGAACTCTATGTGAAGTCTGCTTGTTAACTTGCCAGGAGCCTCTTTTCTTTGTGGAGGAGGAACGCCTGAAGGCTTTGAAAGCTGGTACTTGTATCTGTATAAATCTGTAAACTAAAAAATGATATCCAACACCCATTTGTCTTGAGTAATTATCTTCCAGAATTTAATTCCTCCAAACAGTCTTCCAAAGGAGCTGCTAAACGAAGGAGCTGGCAGCTGAAAAGACAGGTCATTGGGTTTGTTTTACTTAAAGGTCACAGGCTCATGAAACCAGAAGTCTGAGCAGAGCCTGCCCCTGGTCTAGGCCGGTGGGAACCTTGAGCCCTGCTCTACCACGCCTTAGACCTACCCTAGACTGGAGAATCGCCAGCAGGATATGCTAACCTTTTAGCAGGAAGCTTTCTACTTCAACTTTGGTGGTCAAAACAAAGTTTGCATTTTAACAGTTTGCATAGACTTAGCTTTGTCCTCCACTTTCTTTAAAGGCAAGGCATCCCAGCATCAAAACCACATTGCAAAGGAATGCTTACACTTGTGTTCACCGCGTGGAACCAAATCCAACTCTTTACACTCTCAATCCTTCCCCAGCAGCATCCACATAGATCAATCATTGTGAAAGAGATAATTAAGCCCTCAGAAGGTCCTGAGTGGGCTAGGAGGAGGATTTTTTTTGTAAATTACAGTGAATCCCAACTGCAAGAGCAGGTTGACAGTGAACTGAAGATGTTGCAGCAGGATCTGCGGCAAGGCAGCCTGAATTAGCAGACTGTCTAAACAGGGGAAGTCTGAATTTCCCTGAGTTCAGCAAAAGGCTATCACAGATGCAAGACACTTTGTGAAAATTCTTGGGGCTGTAGAAAGCCTAAGAGGCAAATTAGTAAACTGAAAGTGAGATGAGCCAGTACAGAACACTTGAGGAATCTCTTATAGGAGGCAAGAATGGGTATATGAAGATAGGCATCCTTTAGATCCAGAGAGACTAGGTATGCCTGAGGAGGTATGAAAGGCAGCAGTGTTTGCAGGGAGAGCATCTTGAAGGTTGGTACTTTTAAGAAAGTGTTTAGTAGAGAGAGATCCAGTATGGGTCTCCACTGCCCCTCTTCTCTTGGGGCTAATAAGAATCTGGAATAAAAACCTACCAGTTCTGTGGGCACTGGTTCTATAGTGCCTTGTGCCTGTAATTCTTGGAATATGGATGGCTAAAGATGGACTTGGTTGTGGGCAGCGGGACATACTATTGAGTGGAGGGATTCATTTCCAAGACATGACATAATCCTTTTTTTATAACAGAAAGCACCCAGTGGTCTGCAGAGGTATTTTCCCAGATTGAGATTGACAGAGATAGCCCTTTAGAGAGCAGCAGGACAGGATCGAGTGGTTGAGGGAATGGTGAGTTGTTGATAATCACAGTGATTTTTCCCCCAAAAGGAGGCCTGCTATTTGTGGGATCCTTTTGAGGTTTCTCTGGAAATCTCTGAGTGCCTTATGTTTTTAAATAGGTCTGGAGTCCCTTCTAACAAAAGAAGTGAGCTTGGTTGGGTAATTCCTCTGGTATCTAGGCAAAGAGGATAGAAGAATCTATCTGCAGTCTTTCATTGTTTTGCCTTGTTTCTGTAGAGCTTTAAGTAAGTTGGCTATTTGTGGACCAAACAAAAGGTTGTCTTATGGAGAATCAATATGTTTTGCTTTGAAGTCTCTGGCATGGGTTGATTATGCAACCATGCATATCTATGAAAGACAGAGCAGGTAGCAGCTGTTCTGGCAGAGGCCCCCAGAGCATCATACCTACATTTTATACTGTGTCTGGCTGCCTGATTAGCATGATTAAGCAAGGACATTTGTTGTTTGGAATCTGATCCCTTTGAATCCACCCCTATCTTTGTTTAAGAAGGTGAGACTGGATAACAGGTTCTTGGTTATCCGGATATGGTAATTAACAGCACTGAATGCCAGAGTAGAGGAAGTATAAACCTTTATACCCCAACTATCCATGGCCCTACTGTCTTTGCTTGAATGAAAAGCAATGAGAAGAATTTTAGAAGGTTTATCACGAGAGAGTAACTACAGAAGGGTCTGTTACAGGGCTCTTATACAACTGTTCATTTGGAACTTTATAAATCTTTTGGAGGCAGGAGACTGTGAATCAGGTGTAGCACAAGTAGACTGGAAAGCATCCAAAGCAGCCTCCAGAACCAGAAGGACAAGAGAAGGGGCAACAGTGTTCATTTACTGGAAGTTTTAATACCTTTTCTGGACCTTTGTAATCTGCCTAGACTCCCACGCAAAATGTGTTATCATGTTTACAACTGTTTGCCCAAAGGAAGCTTATTAAATAGGGACGTCAGGGGAGATGGACTCTTCATTATCAGAAGAAATGTGGCTAGGGGAGGGGACATGTGAGGAGTAGGCCACAGAATGATCAGTCAGAGGCCTCTTCAACTTCAGAGGAAGATGGCTCCACATAAATTTTTTGCGGTGTAGGAGGAGAGTGGGGAGAAAATGAGGGTCGTTTCAGGGTCATTGTGGTCTTGAACAAGCCATGAGAAAAGTACAGACATTCCTTATCCCTAGATGGGAGGTGAGAAGGGACATGCTTAAGTTTTTTGTTGTTTTTTCTTTCTTTGGTATGACATCTGCCTGAAACCAATCTGGGTGGTTCAGACACCTGAGGCACCTTGATTAACTTACATGGGAACTCTTCACTGATCACAATCTGTAGGATAACTTCCAGACCCTCTGAAATGGTGATGCACAATTTTCCCTTTTCCACAGAAGTAGTTCCCTCAGTCATAAGGCCATCCAAAGGCCTCCAGTGAGGTTGTGTTACAGGGCATCAGAGGTGGAGTCGGGTGTACCACAGGTTCTGGAAGGTATGCACCAGAAACAGAATGGGTAAACTGAGTATCTAGCCCAGGCCTCTTGAGCTTTTTCTTGCGGGATAGAGATGCATCTTGGGAAACAGGATACGCCAACAAGAACTACTTGAACAAATAGTTAAGGATAAAAAAATAAGGTTGATGAAGCCTGATAAAGGTGGTGGACTTGTGGCTATGGACGAAGCCATTTACATCCAAAAAATGCTTACCCGTTTGTATAGTGAGGTACACGAAGAAGTTTCACTTAATCAGGTTAACATTACATACAGGCATGTTGATACTGTATTAATGGACCTGCTATTAGATAACCAATTAACCTTAGGTGAGCATGATTACTTGATGCAACAACATCCTCATACGCCTACTATATTTGGGGTACCCAAGATCCACAAGTCCACCACCGATTCCCCTATGCGACCAATAGTGGACACCAAAGCATCTAAAACGTATACAATTGCTAAATTTATTGACATTGGATGTAAAGATGTAGTAAAGCAATTTAATCATATATTGATTGATTCATGGGATCGTTTAAAGAAAATGTCTCAATAACTTTATAATGAAAATCTTACCTTTGCTACTATCGATGTAAAGGATTTGTTTACTTCCATATCCCATGAAGATGGCATTAATATGTTTTATGATTTTCTATGTAAACATTTTAAGTTAGGGCATCTTAGAATTCTGATGCATCAAACTTTGATGGAACTAGTATTAAAAAACAACTTTATACTGTTCGAAGGGCATTATTTTAAACAAAAGGTGGGAGTAGCAATGGGGGCCTCATGTGGGCCCCTTTTTGCCAATATTGTATTAGCAGAATGGGAAATCACGGTGGTCTTTGAGACCGAGATATATAAAAAATGTCTTTTTTATGGACAGTTCTTGGATGATATCCTAATATTATGGAATGGGAACCAAGATGAATTGCAGGAATTTTATCAAACACTAAATTCCATTATACATTTTCTGGAATTCACTATGATGACCCACCAAGATAGTATCAACTTTTTGGATATTACAATATCCAAAGATAGGTACAACAAGTTTTTCACCACATTATATCGTAAACCTACCTATTCTAACACCCTCTTGCATTTTACCAGTGCCCATCCCATACACCAAAAAGATCTTTGGGTAAAAGGGCAAGGAGTTAGATTGGTTCGAATGGTAAACGATAACCAGTTGTTTTTAAAGGAGGTGGAGATTCTTCAACATATGTTAACCGCGAGAGGGTATCCCACAAGTTTTACTAGATCTATTTTTCAGGAAATCATTCATAAGAGAATTGAAGATTATTTTATACCAATATTGGGAATGGCAGTTAACAACAATATCAATACCCAGGTTTTACCTTTAAATAATAACAATAAAACTTTCCATTATTCTGTGGTGCTAACATAGCCCAACATTTGATAATATCAAGAATATCCTAAGAAATAATTGGGTACTTTTTGATACTGAGCAGCAGTTCAAAAGTAAACTGGGAGATTACCTAGTAGTGGTTTATAAAAGGGATAAAACAGTGAAAAACTTTTTGGAAACTAACCCACTTAAAAGGTGTCGAGGTGTTAAGAGAAAATGTGGGCACTGTAATCAGTGCCCTTTTATTTTAGAGAACCATGGTTTCACCATTCAGGGATTTGGCAAAATATACCCAAGGCAAAAGTATAACTGTGGGACTAAGAACTTGGTTTATATAGCAATTTGTCAATGTTGCCCAAGATTTTATATAGGGAAAACAATCAATTGGTTTCAACAAGCGGATATATCAACATTTGTACGATATTAGAAGAAGCAATGTGAAGAACGCATTGTTTAAACATATTAAGGATAACCCTAACCATCATTTCAAGTTCACTGTTATAGAACAGGTTAGCCACAAGGATGGGGGGGGGTCCATATGAATTGTTTCTTGAATTAAGGGAGCTGATGTGGCAGTTAAAATTAAATGCCAACCAGCCCCCTGGTCTTAATGAAACAGTTTCTTTATCTAGCCATCTTAAACTAAAAGCTGAGTTCCATCTTTAAATTATATAAACACATTTTAAAAGTCATGATATACATTTGCAGGAGGGGGTCAAGTACACTGTTTTAGTATATTGCTTCAGCATAATGGTATCACAATTAGTATATTGCTTCGACATAATGGTATTAATTTTTAAAAATAGATGTGATATTTATATGTATGTCAATGAAAAACGAATCTTGTAAAGAAATAACTTTTTATAAGCTTATTTATATTATTTTATTGTTATAATTAGCTCTAAATTGAATGTTCTAATTGTTTTAGTCACATGGTATGTTGACTGCTTATAAGATAGGAAGCAAAGGAAGCTTCTTGTATTCTGAAGAAGTCATATGCTTATTGCAGACGAAAGTGCTAAATAAAAGTTATTCCAGCTGTCCACCTGTGTGCTGTTTAGTTCCCATTGTGCTTTGGTGCTTAGCTTGTCTGTCTGTTATGGAAGTCAATAGACTCGTTCTGTTATCCAGCTAATAAATACTCTTAACCAACCAACTAAAACTAGCTAATGTAAAAACTAGCAGTGAAATTTAAGAACAAATACCACACAGACAAGACCACCTGACAAAAAACAGTTCTAGCTGCTGAAATGGTGTCCTATTGTGTGATACAGCTGAGATGAAAGAGTGTAAGCTACTCAATGTATGGTCACTGTATTAATTTTTAGCAGTTAAAGTTTTTTTTTAAACTTATTTTATGAATGCCTTTAAATATTTGTTACATACAATTAGCTTATGACAAACTATGTACTGTACAAGTGGATTTACTACAGGAGCATAAAGTGCAGAATAAGAAAGATACATAAAAACCCTTACAGTGCAAGAAAATATTTATAAGCTGATTAGCACCAAGTTTAAATAATAATTAAATAATTTCTGTTCACATGCATTAGCATTTAAAGACTTTACTCAATAGATTCCATGTCATATTTTATCTCTGTTTTCCTGAAGCCATGGAATGTTTCTAAAGAAAATGTTTTCAACATGCAAGCTAATTTGCACCATGCTAACCAACTATGGCCATGAGGAAGTGTGACAAAAAACATGCTTGAAGGTGGAGAAAATTTGAAAACAGCAAAAAAGCTTGAATCATCACCTTTAAGAAGGATTTTCTCTGAGATCCTGCCTTGACGCTTATGGTCTGGGTGGACAATTGGTAACAAAGTGCTGCGATAATGCCAAGAGGAATAATTGGAGAAGTTAGTGCTGATAAGTCGACTAGTGTAGGCTAGCTCCTCTTCTACAGGTACTGCGGAGCGCTGCACCACAAAACGACGATAGTCCCAACAATGAACTGGAGAAAAGTAAATAAATAAAAGTAAACAGGCACAGTCCATGATGGGCTTCAATATCAAACTATGTTTCGGAACACAGAAATAACACATCTGAGATGATACTCTAGTCACTGCATCAGTCGTGCACCGGACATCTTCATACAAATAGGTTAAATTCAACTCAATATAAAAAAAGAACTGCAAGCTACATGCACTACTCAACACATAATTCTCTAAACATTTTGCACTACTTGCAACTCCAAACTTTCCAGTAAATACTCAAGCAAAATATTTTTTTCTTACGGCTGCTCCCATTAGGGGTTGCCACAGCAAATCATCTGTTTCCATTTCTTCCTGTCCTCTGCATCTTGCTCTGTCACACCAACCACCTGCAGGTCCTCTCTCACCACATCCAGAAACCTTATCTTAGGCCTCCCTCTTTTTCCTCTTACCTGGTGGCTTCATACTTAGCATCCTTTTCCCAATATACTCATCATCCCTCCTCAGCACATGTCCAAACCAACGCACTCTCACCTCTCTGGCTTAGTCTCCAAACTGTCCATCCTGGGCTGACCCTCTAATATACTTATTCCTAATCCTGTCTACCCTCATCACACCCAGTGCAAATCTTAACATCTTTAACTCTGCCACTTCCAGCTCTGACTCCTGCCTTTTTGTCAAGGCCAATGTCTCCAACCCCTATAACACAGCAGGTCTCACTACCCTCTTGTAGACCTTCCCTTTCACTCTTACTGGTACTACTCTGTCACAAATCACTCCTGACACTCTTATCCACCCACTCCACCCTGCCTGTACTCTCTTCTTCAACTCTCTCTCACATTCACCATTACTCTGAACAGTTGATCCCAAGTATTTAAACTCATCCACCTTTGCCAACTCTACTCCCTGCATCCTCACCATTCCTCTGTCCTCCCTCTCATTCACACACATATATTCTGTCTAGTCCTGCTGACCTTCATTCCTCTCCTCTCAAGAGCATATCTCCACCTCTCCAGGGACTCTGCAACCTGTTTCCTACTCTCACTACATATCACAATGTCAACTGCAAACATCGTAGTCCACGGGGACTCCTCTCTGATCTTGTCTGTCAACCTGTCCATCACCACTGCAAATAAGAAAGGGCTCAGAGTTGATCCTTGATGTAATCCCACCTCCACCTTAAAATGCATCTGTCACTCCCAGTGCAGATCTCACCACTGTCACACTACCTTTGAACATATCCTGTACCACTCTTACATACTGCTCTGCCACTCCCGACTTCTTTATACAATACCACAACTCCTCTCTAGGCACCATGTCATATACTTTCTCTAAGTCCACAAAAATAAATATAAATAAAATAAATAAATAAAATCAAAAGAATAAATAAAATAAAACTCAAGCAAAATATGAAGCTGAAAACCACAGTTCTTCTTTGCATTTTATAACTTAAGGAATTGAAAGTGAACTCTCTTACAATTTTGCTATGCGAAAGATCTGGTTAATATGCACTGAACTCTTCCTTACAAGAACTCCATTCTTCTAGAGGGCCCACACAAGTTCTTGGCACTCAGTTTTTGTTCTCTAAAATATTTAATGTTTAATAATGGGGAGACATCTGCAGACTCCATTTTATTGTTCTATCTGTCTTTTATTTTCAATTTTGTCTCACGGTTTCTCGACATATCCCAAAAACCACAGTTTGCAAATTAGTGTAACATCTATACACAAACTTACTTTTCTTAAGTCTTTCCCTCAGATATAATAACGTTTCCATTAAAACCTCTAAGTGATGGACTGCATTAAGAAATGCTTAAGATCAATCTGTTTACAAACAGTTAATGGGTGTAAAGACCCAGGTTACCCTGCAACTCCCCTGATCTAAAGTACTCCTGATAAGAGACTTCACATTCATATTACTAAACACTTACACAATCACGCTAAGCTTCCTAATTTTAGATTTCTGGTACAAACACTAAATGAGTAGGGCTGGGAATAACCCTCTGGGCAAACTCACAACTCCCTTGCACCAGCAGTACTATCATATCAAACTGCTTTTCCTGTTTCTGCAAGTTCCTAACAAAATCCACCAAACTGGTACTAATACTTGTCTTTTTCGCTTTACCTAATAATTAGTGTCTACTCGAAATTATTAAATAGTTAAAGGAAACCTATCACTTCCAAATGTACTTATTTTTTATTTACATTTTGTTGACCATTTTTTCCCTACTTAGGGAATGGAATGCTCGTATTCAGAAGGGACCCAAGATTACAATAGTAAAAATAAATAAAAGTTGATAAACTAAAAATACAAAACAACAAATGCATACTTGAATTAAGTGTAGCACTGTAGTTTTGCATAAAAGACAAGAACATTCAGGTAATACAGTTTTACGCACATTCAGTATAATTCTGCAGTTTACACATATTACTTTAGTAGTAACAGTCAATACACATATTCAAGTATAAAGTACTGGAATAATACATAAAGCAATCAGATGATAAAACGTGAAGATGAAATGTGAAGGAAAGTGTAAGTTAGCAGTAAGTAAAGAACATAGGTGAAGCGTGTGTATGATGTATATATTCAGCATGGGTTTTCTATTGAGTAAGCATGAAAAAAAGTGTGTGTGTTTATGTGTCTATATGTACACACACACACATATATATATATATATATATATATATATATATACATACATACACACACATATATACACACATACATATACATATATATACATACATACATACATATATATATATATATATATATATATATATATAT